>NC_060153.1:16581033-16622596 GCF_021292245.1 Micropterus dolomieu
ACAAGGAATTTGTAAAATGTCCCACTGTTGAGTGATTGTCCTGCAGCATTTTCACTTACATACACTGCATGATTATCACATGCCAACATTCACTACATCAGCTCTTCAGTACGTGACAGGTTCAGTGTGTGTAACGTAGGCGTAAGAGGATTTGAGAGTGGCCACTTTGCTGTTAGTAGACCAAGATAGGATTGAGTTACTCACTGTCTCTCTTAATTAACTCTGGTCTGTCTTTGTTCACTCTCCTCGCTTCCTTCCTTCATTTAGCTTGTGTTTACTGTTCTAGATAATACCTCATCAGCAGCTCAAAGACAGTGACCCATACCAGTTTGGGTCAAATGTCAAAGGTCACTGAAAGTGCTGGAGATCAGCCAGGGCTGAGAGTCAATGGTGAAGTTGATCAAAGTCTTAAATGACCTCCTGCCAAGCCTTTCTCTTTTTTGAGGAATTTGATCAGCAGGTGTAATATTCTGTAACCAGACGATTAAGTACAGCAGAAGACTTTTTGATTCTTTTCAGTCTCCTATGTGACTGAATAGGGACAGTTGAGATCATGGAAAGCAATGAACAGCAGCACGAGTAAGTGAGAGATGCTTGGACAATCTTTCCCAGATTAGCATTATGGTCAGAAAATTTGATGTCTGCTTACTTTTTATAAGGCCTGATGATGGTTGTCACCTTGATGGCTAGATATAATCACATTTTGTGTTGAGTATACTTCTCACTGTAGCCTTTGGTATATTTTTATGTTTGCCCTACTTCATATTCCATGGTCTCGGGGCAAACTTGAAAACAACACTGACCCTTACAAACTGCCTACCCTCCAGTTCCTTAATATTCAGCTTTATGAAAATGAGGCAGAAGACAAAAAGCCTTGTATTGTGTCCAATCTGCACCCCCTCCCCACAGCCCAAACCAACCCTCTTTACTCCCTGCTCCCCTCCCTCCTCCTGCTGTTTTTCTCCTCCTCCGCACTGACACCAGGCTGCTGAGAAGCCCTCAATATGAAAGCTCATTGGCTGTGAATGTTTTGTGGTATTATGTCTGCACCAGGATTTATGAGTGTGTATGTGTGTCTATTTTAATCTGGGGATTTGCATCACGCTCCCTTTGCTGTTTGCAAAACAAGCCTTGTGGAGCAGACACAATAACAGAGTTGTTAGAAAATGAAAAATATTGAGATAAAAGTTCACTCAAATTCACAATCTGGTGAATGTTCCTACATGCACAAGCTAAATACTTACCAAAATGTAAGTACTGCATTACCCAAAATCCTCTCCTCACTCATATGTCCATGTAGTATTAGTAATGCAGTAACTAGGTGCAAAAAGAAGCATCTCCATTATTTTTCTTTATTATTACAACCCAGTAAGGCCATTACAAAATGTCGTTAAATAAATAAAAGATACAATTAACTAGAGCTGAGAGAATTAGTCAATTTATTGACAGATCTGTTGAAAAAATGTATCATTTAAGACTTTTTAATTTATTTATTTTACACAAAACAATGCAATTTATTAGTTCCAGCTTCTTAAAGGTAAATACCTCCTGGTTTTCTACATCTTCTATGAGAATAAATTGAATAGCTTTTCTGAGTATCTGAATAACAGACAAAACAAACTTACAAATGGCATTTTTCACTATTTTTTGGGCAGGTTATAGACCAAACGTTTAATCAATTAATCGAAAGAAAAGTTGTCAGATTACTAGATACTGAAAATAATCATTAGTTGCAGCCCTACAACTGAGATTTTGTTAGTCTTTAGTTTATGGTGATGCTTGAGTAGTCTTAGGTGGAGAGTGTATCATATTGTCCTTCTCTGCGTGAAATTCAGGGCGCATCATAAGGAAATGATCACTAATTGAAGTGAAGGGATTGGGTAAACCTTGCATGAAATTGCCATCGTAGGCCCATTGTTGAGTGGATGTCCCTCTGTTGCTCCACCTCAGCAGCCATCCTGTTGAATTCAGGGACTGCTCACTCAACTATGAAGTGTGTGGTATTGCAGAGAGGAGCAAGGCAGTGTTTGTGAGGAAAATAATGAAAATAATGTATGGCTGCCTGCGTCTGGGAGTGACAGTAAAAGAGATAACGGGGCAAATTTATTGAACCATTTATTTTTCTTCTGAAGGAGCCCACATGTTAGCTTTAGAGAGATATAGTGAAGGGAGAGAGTGAAGGAGAGGGGTATGAATGTAGGGTGAGGGTGGTGTTCTGTGTGAGGCGGGGCAAGAAGGGTGAGAGGAGGCTGGCTGGGATTTTAGGGGTGTGTGTGTGTGTGTGTGTGTGTGTGTGTGTGTGTGTGTGTATTTGAGAGAGAAAGATGGGGGAGGTGTGTTTTGAGGGGTCTTGGATTGGACTGTAATCCTTTAGTCCTGGTTAGAAATAACCCTGTGCAGTCTGGGACAAACAATATGACAGGGACACACACACACATACACAAACAACATATTGTTTCGCTCACATGCTGAGCGAGACTAGATTTGGCTGACATTACTTCACCATGACAAAATGTCCTTGGCAGAAACTAGCTGATTTACTGCAAGAGAAGGTTGGTTCTTTTATATTTAGAGTTTACATTTTATTCATTGTGTATATGTGTGTGTGTGTGTGTGTGTGTCTGTGTGTGTGTGTGTGTGTGTGAGAGAGAGAGAGAGAGAGAGAGAGAGAGAGAGATGTTTTGGTGTGCATATGTGCTAGTGTTGTGTATGTTGAACTCAGTAGTGCAAGTTTAATCATATTCAGGAGTTTGTTTGCCTAGAAACATAACAGTATTGTAAAATTGCACTGGCATTGTAAGAATATTCTCTAGTTTAATAGGAATATACAAATTATTTCTGCAACACCTCCTTCCTCCTCTTCTTCTTCTGCTGGATGCCATGTGGCAGATGATAGCTAACTTCTTGTGAGGTTACACTTGTGAACCCCACTTTGCCTTTTCTTAAACAAATACACTAGAATGCTCCAGGATGTTACTCGCATTGCTGTCACACCTGCCATACCAGATGTTGTCACAGTCACATAGTCTTGTACACAGTCCAGATGCAGTCTAGCTTAGATAGCCATACAAAGTAAGTAATGTAAGTTCATGTAAAGTTGGTGAAAGGCTTGCAGACAAAGATTTAAAGTCATAATCACATGAAATCACCTCCTCTTGTTAGTTTGATTTTCCCCTCCATGCCATTTATTAAGAGAGGACACATTAAATAAACAATTTAAAATGTAATATCACGAAAATCATTTTATTTCCTAGTATCACTCAATCATATTACATTTGCTTATTGGGTAATTATGTGTTCTAGTGCTTACCTTACCAAATGAAAAAGACATCTGAACACTTCCTTCATTCATCATGTTAATTTCTGTACCGTTGGTAATAAAGACATTTGAGATCATAAAACTTGCCAAACACACAGAGAACATAGTCTCCCAGGGGGAAGAGGGGATCTTCTTTAATTTTTCTCATCTAGTGCCCTCTAGCAATTATTGCTTTTACTAAAAATGTCTCTCAATCAGATTTCTGAGCAATTCTCCAACACTTTCCCCTCCATCAACACAACTGTGTCACAAATGTCATCATGATAAGGCACAGTACTTATTGTTTTCATTTTCATTTGACATCACACCTGGGGCTAAATATTCCCCCGTCCTTCTTCCCATCATGCCTTCTTGCACTCTTAAGGTTTCACTAACTGTCTGCTCCAGAAAAATTGGTTATGGGGGTGTTAATGGAAGTTCACCTCTTTTGATGTGGATGTGTTATCATCCAATCTGCCCACCACTAAAGCGTCTTTCCATGCCATATCTCTTCTGAACACTTAAAGGTTCAGTGTTTAATATTTAGGAGAATCTATAGAAATGAAAGATAATATACATAACTATGTTTTCAGTGGTGTATAAAGACCTTACATAATGAACCGTTACCTTAGAATGAGCTATTTCTATCTACGTACACCGGGGGTCCACTTACATGGAAGCCGCGATGTTGTGCCGCCATGTTTCTGCAGTAGCCCAAACGGACAAACTGCTCTACAGAGCACATTTCATCACTACATTGAATACGTACGAAGAAAAGAAGAAGAAAGAGAAAAAGTGTTAGTAGTAGCAGTCGATTGGTTTATTAGAAAAGAAGAGAAATTTGGACAAATGGAGGTCCACAAGCATTATTTAGCACAAGAGCAGACAGAGCGGCCACTGTAGCTTCTCCTGCGATCTTGGAAAGGGAGGGGTGAGTGGTGACTGTTGGTGCATTCATGTGGTTGTCGGAATAATCGGAATCTTTTTTTCTTAAATCTTTATTGCAAAAAGAGAAATAAAGTGTACATGGGACATAAAGAAGTATACAGAACTTTGATTTGCGCAAAATCATATATTTCATATACATATTTTGCAAATATGTAATTTGTAATGTGGTTGCAATTTGCTGTCCATGTAGCGTGAACTAGATGTCTGCTTGTTGTTTATATGCTCTGATAATGCTAATCCAACACATCTTTGTAGTAGCGTCCATGTAGATTCCACATTCAGAAGAACAACAACTTCCCAACTCGGGAAATAGGACCATCCGTGGAGCATGTGAATGCACCATGAGCCACTGATTCGCAACCCTCCCCACTAGATGCCATGAAAACTTACACACTGAACCTTTAATGTAGCTTCTATAGCATTAGCATACTTGCCATGTAGAACTATCTACTGAAGACACAAGGATGATTTTGGAGATAATCCTCTCATCACATATTGGGAAAGGGAGCCAGTGAACCAAACCTGCAAAAATTAGTGTATACATTTAATTAACTGCAGCCACAGGAGCTGCATTAAATACATTTTCAGGCCAATGACAGTGAATATGCATACAGCCAGGTCTCAAAGATAACATTGAGTGGAAAGTCTACTGACAACTGTAGCCTTAACAGGTACAAAAAAGCCTCATCACTGTTAGGTAATGTGGAGAAAAACAACACAAGGCAGAGCCAAAACCTCTTCTCCCCATTGTTGTTTGATCGAGCATAGAGCACCTGCTGCCAGCCTGGCTTTCCTCAGCGTCTGCCAACACTTGCATATGGCAAACACACACTCACATACACACACACACGCATGCATGTACACGGTCACTATTTATGGTTCAGGGGTGCTGGAATCAGGCAGGTGGCTCATAATGTCTGAATGTCACATCTTTATGGATGAATGCACTGTATTTACACACACAGACATGGTTACACCCACGTTTGCAAATTTACAGACGCACACACACACACACACACACACACACACACACACACAGCTACATTTGCATACATACTCACACACAGGCACATAGAGATGGAGAGTTAGCAAATGCCTTCTGCCAGCATCCACAAACAACCTGACATTCAAATCGAATATTCAACTCCTGAAGAGACAAATATTGTCGCATAGCTGTCGCCATTTTCTGTTTTATCCTTCTTTTAGGGCATCAAGAGCTTGATATTTAGGAGCAAAATTACTGGAGGTCTATTCTATCAGAAACAGAGAAGGCTGTAAGAAGTGTTTTTGCTCACTTCTCTCCAATCAGCAGACCTCTTTCATAATTTCTATCTCTCTTGGGTATAGTTCACAATGTGAAACACAAACAAAACATATATATATTTTTAATATTTGCATATCTCTAAATGGCAGTTTCACTCTAAATTGCCACTTAAGATTTGAAAGCTATTACGTGCGAAGAAAAAAAAAGAGCTGTAGGACCAAGATGTCAGGGGATAGCAAAGCTGGAATGCATAGCTCCTTTCACATTGGTGCTTAAGTAATCAGCGCTCTGAAGGTCTTTTGAATTTACAGCTTTTAAAATATCAGAATATCTGGTGTTTTTCAGATAATTTTGAATACCCACTCTGTTCTGGCTGTGAATAAGCCAAAAAAACAGCCTGCTGCTAAATGCAGTGCTGCTTGTCATTTCAAACTGAAATCCCAAAGCTGTTAAAAGTTTACTGCTGCGCCTCAACAGTTGGGCCTTTTTGGAGTAATTAGGGCTCTTTTACAAAACACTTAAACTATGACTAAACCACTGCTGGTGGGCTGGTGAGCTTCTGATGTTTGGCTGCACAGAAAATTATGCACTAGGGGATACTGAACACTCATGAACTTCTAACATGTTTATCGGTATCTGCTGCTTATTTGGTATGCTGCATGTGTGTTGTGCCTCTAATCTACGGTTGGACAGTTCAGTTTGCTTCAGGTATAAATGTATTTGTGTCTGTTATATTCTATTTACACTTCCCCATTCTTGCACTTTTACGTTAAATTCTCATCAATGTTGCACGGTCTGTGTGGGTTCACTTGCAGTATGACCCAGAGAATTCGGGCTTCATCAGTACGGAGCGTTTCAGGGACCTGCTGGCGACCCATGGTTCAGAGCTTGATCCCCACAAACTGGAAGTCCTCTTGGCCCTCGCTGATGGTAACGCTGATGGAAAGATCTGCTACCAAGACTTTGTCAACCTGGTGAGATGTTTTAAACTTTTATAGTCTTGCTGACATCAGAGTTCAGCATTGGACCTTTTGACTTCTAATGATTTGATTTCCTCCTCAAGATAAGAGATTTAAAAAATGTATGAATCAAATCAGCTCCACATGTTCTTGACAATGGATATACTTTGAATTAATCTGTCAGCAGATAATTGTGTTTTGCAAGCAGGGGGAAAACGTATGGTGTGGGCAGCGCAGACCTGCAAAATGATTGATAAGATTATCAAATTCGACTGTGAAGACTGCTGCCATCAACAAAAACAATTGACAGCAATATGCAAAACATTGAGCTCAGAAATTACCAATGTATGTATAACTGTGTCGCACAAAGAACACACCAAGAAACACCTGATCATTTTGCCTTTAAATGATGATAAATACAAACTTCATCATTATTTCTGTTAATTTCAAGACTCGAAACACTAAGTTTAGGATTTTGTCTTGACTTGGTTCTTCACTTGGGACTTCACAGCCAAAAACTGAGACTTATTTTTGACTTGACTAAACTCTGTTTATCAACACTATTATAACACTTTAATCTACACTCATAATTTGTCACACATCAAACTTCTTTTAATTTTTACATCCAGCACCAAAAGCCATATTCCAAGGTCACCTCAGCAACAAGGTGGAGAGTCTTCATAATAGGAAATGACTCTCAGTCTGGTGATAAATTCCCCTCTTAAGGCTCACCTTGCCCCACTTTCAGTTTCACCTTTAAACTGCAGCCTGCTGCTGATTGTCCAAGGTCTCACTCAAGCATCTCCAGCTGAGCTTGCTGCCTCTTAACCTTCTCATTTTCTGTTCTCTGCTGTCTTGCTGCTGTTCCCCATGGGAGGCTGAACTGTTGACCCGGCGACAGTGTGGAGTGGTCTTGGAGTGGGAGTAGTTGTGTGGTACACAATAACACCTGGGTGGCTGAGGGATGGAGTGGGGGGGTATGTGTGTGTTTGTGGAGACTGTAGGGAATTCATTGTTGTCTGTGAGTATGAGTGTGTCCATGTCTCCCTTTTTCTCTTGTTCTTCGGAGCTGTTTATTGTCTCATACAGTGGGTGAGAAATGAGGCCTGTAGGAAGCTTGGAAAAATGTCAAAAGGACTTTCGCTCTTGGTTTCCAATTGGTGCATTCATGTCATGTGACAAGCTGTGGGTCATGGTGTGCAACTTGAAGTGGGACAGAGAGGAATGGGGTCCCAGCATCTGTGTGTACATTCACATTTTCTGTCTTAGTTGCTATTGTATCCACCCACTCAATGGTTTAGACATTCATAGAAGCAGCAACAGAGCAACGAAAGCTTAACACAGAGAGCAATACAGGGAAAGGAGGGAGTGAAAAAAGAGTGACATGTATAACAATTAATTTAGATTACATTAATCGATTTGTTACTTAGTTATCAAGCTTGAATGCCAAACATTTGCCTGTTCCAGTTACTAAAATGTGAACATATGCTGCTTTCTCTCTTTTTAAAATCATTGTAAATGAAATATCTTTAGGTTTTCAGGACTTGGTCGGATAACACGAGCAATTTGAAGACATCACCTTGGGCTCTTGGAAAACGTTCTAAGCATTTCCTACTTTTTCAAGATTTTATAGACCAAACTAGTAACAGAAGAAGAGTGTACACCTCTGTTTCAGGCAACAGTAGCCAGCTATTCAAGGCTGAAAGTTTGGTGTTATCGATAAGGATTTATGCCCACACTTCTGGGAAAAAGCTTGTAAATATGATGCCATTATCTAAAGAAATGTATGTAAACACAAAATAATTCTAAGGGCAGCCATTAATGGTCTTGAAGATAAAGATCAAAGGGCCAATATGGGAACTTGATTATAATTAATTATAATTCTTGCAACAAGTTTTTGGTTTCTGTTGGTGCATTTTTTCTCTCTCCAGCACTTCTTCCCTAATAGAAGGAAGGGAGGAAGGGAAAAATAAATGAAGAAAAGAATTAGAGGAGGAGGCCAAGACAGACAGAGACAAACTGTGAGGGGTTTATTCATCGCGCCATCTCTCCTTTGCACCGCGGCTCCTCCATCAATGTGATTGTCATTAATTGCCTGTTCACTGCTCTGTCACAGTCAGCCTTAAAATCACCGCTCACTCCCTCTCCTCCCTGCATCTTCTCTCACTCTTTTACCTTCTCCTTCGGTTTGTCTTGCTTTGCATAAGATCTCAGCTTTCCCCCCACTGCTTCTTCCTTATCAGTGACTTTTTCCTTCTTCTTTCTGTCCATCCATCTCCTTCTGTCTGACTCTCGCTCTCATACATCACAAGGCGACTGTCCTGGGTACCAAATGGCTCAGTAATAGGTTTATACTTCCGAAAATATCAACAGAAAAGGTGGAACCACTCCTCTGTTTCTCCCAGTGGGATGATATTGTGGAATGATTGTGATGGATTTCTGTTTACAGATGCACTGATGTGCTGTTTCGGGTTGTGTATACCTGATGTAGTTTTATTTTGCTTGAGATACACTATATTGTGAAAACTATGTGGATTCCCCTCCTGTTTTCATGGTTTTGGCTAGGTTTAGTTCCATGTTACAGTATACAGTTATATTTTAGACAATACTTTGATGCCAACTTTGTGGCAACAATTTGGAGAAGACGTTTTTCTCTGTTTTAAACATCCCAACACAAAGTGACATCCATAAAGAAATAGTTTTCAAAGTTTGGTGTGGAGGAACTGATGAATGGGGCTGCCAACACACAGGGTTCTGGCAAAAAAAAAACAACTACACATGGTCATCAGACAAAAAATGGCCTGGGGGGTTTAAGGTGCCGACCATGACGTCCCGAACTTTCACCACAACAGAATACAACAAGGTTCTGTGTTGGCCAGTCAAATAAATCCAAATACACATTCCTCGAAGATCATTTCTATTTTATAGATATTTCTATTTTTTTCCTTGCGATCTTTCCACTAGTGCTGTTGTGGCTGAATAGGAGCAAATCCCTGCAGCCCAGTTCCAAAATCTTGTGGAAAGCTTTTCAGAAGAGTGGAGGCAGCAATGACATATGGGTGTAGTGCTCAGGTGTCCACATATGTTTCACCATGAAGTGTACTTCTGTGAAGCTAATACGTGTCTGCTGCTGTTACTTTTAGTCCCCCTTTTTTTAGCCATCTTCCTGCTTATGTCTCTCTCTCCGCTGTCCCTCTCCTCTGACTGTGTTTTCCATTGATCAAACTGTGAAATTGTCTCTTGCCGGCTGAACACCCATTTGTCCCTTTCACCTCTCCTCTTCCCCTCTCCTTTTTCTCTTGCCAGTGGGTAAATAGACAGAATGTCATTCTTCCTTTTGTGTTGTACAAAGAGGACAGGAATTGCAGTCACTTCACACGAAGAATTGACTGTCTTTATGGGGCATGGCTGCCTGGGGGAGGTCTAGGTGTGTGTGTGGTGAGTGTGTGTGTGAGTGTGTGTGTGTGTGTGTGTGTGTGTGTGTGTGTGTGTGTGTGTGTGTGTGTGTGTGTGTGTGCGTTCTGGAAGTGGCCATGGTAACCCGTAATAATTTTCCCACAGCTCTCTGTGCCTAACACAAAGGCTGAAATAATTGTCCTTTTCTGGAGTTTATCTCCAAACAGTGATACATACAGAGACAGTAAACGTCTCATTAAACAGTGCTGGAAGAACTATCAGCCAACTGTTCATACAGAGATTTTATTGATAGTCTGATTTTACATCTGGCTAAATTAACATCAATCACAGCTTCAGTACGCAAGCAACACTTGCAAGTTGCAGTAGTTTTATTCATTCACCTTTCACGATACTTATATTGCTGAAAGCAACATTACATGTGTTAATTTTGCCAATACTTGCTAAAAAAGCCAATATCACTCACCCTTAAAATAACATCCACTAACTGACACATCTGGGCTTCCTGCAATCCTAGAGACACAAACACAATAGTAGAGTTGAGTTATGGAGTGTGACATAAACAGAGCAGAGTGAGAAAGAGACTGGGGAAAGAGAGAAGAAGGGAGAGGAGTCATTGCATTGTCATGGTAAATCTTATAAAACACACAGCAAGTTTAGTAAAAGGCACACTTTTTTAGTTTTTAGTTTTAGTATTAATAGTAATAATTTCCTGTTCCATTGTTCCCCATATAAATATATTCATTCACACTGTGTATGAATTGCAAAGGGTAAAGACTGATTTAGGATGCATATGCATTGTCGGTAATGTGGCTAATAAATTGCTGATCATAAAAAAATAATCAGCAGCTGAAACGCCCACATATTATTCTCACTTTTCTCACCTTCATGCTGTTGCCAGAATTCAGCAGGAACCGTTTGAAAAAGGGTAGAAATGGCTACCCCTGTTTGTGATACAGCTTGTGATCCTTCTAGATGGTGCACTCAAAGGAAGTGTAATTTCACTAAAATTCAAGGACTCACTCATCTCATGGGAGGTGCATGAATAATTTTAACACGAGAACATTCCTCAAATCCTCACTGTGGACATATCTACTTTTGTGGGTCAGGGTTGTGCATATGTGTTTAATAGAAAATGTGTTCATGTGTGTGTTTTGACTGCCTATATGTATCTGCACTGTATGTGTGAAATGAGAAGCCCACTGTTTGAAACATGTGACACCAGTGCTTTAAAAACTGCTGCACTAAATCAAAACAGATGACAGTGCTTATGAAATGAGACTAGTAGCTGTTCTCTCAGGTTTAAAAAGAATGATACTGATTGACAGGATCTTCCATAACTGAAAGGTTTGGAAAGATAAACGATGATGGAATGAATGTTCCCGCCCATCAAAAATGGACATATATATGTTTGTAAATGAACTATTAGACAGAAAGGGAAGCAGTGAAATGTTTGTTAGGGGACGATACAGGCTTTCTGTTGGCATGGTGAAGTGGGAGGGGTCTGTCAGTGTGCTGGACTAAGGAGGATTGGTATCCAGAGTACCAGTGTTGTAAATAAATAGGATGGTTATTAATGTAAAAGCCTACTGCACTAATGATAATAAAGCAGTAAAATTATCTGACCTGTCTCCTGTTTCACCCTTCTCTCCTTCTGTCTGTGTTCCCCCCTCCTCCCTCTTTTTTGACTCTTGTCTCTGCCTCCGCTGTCTCTTCTTCCTTCGTCACTTTCCTCTCCTCCTTCCTTGTTTCTACAGATGAGTAACAAGCGCTCCAACAGTTTCCGGAGGGCCATTTTGCAGGGGAGCCGGCAGCTAAAAGGCTGCAGTCTTAGAGATGAGGTTGGCTTGGGGCTGTCTCAACGGCTGGTCCGACACGTCGCCTATGAGACACTGCCTCGCGAGGTTGACCGCAAGTGGTACTTTGACAGTTACACCTACTGCCCCCCTCCCTGGCTCATCCTGGCTATCACCATTGCTGAGGTAAATTGTTTGGAAGCATGTGAGCAGTATGTGTCCTGTTCTCTTTCTTAAAGGGACATAGATCGAAAATATTTCAACACTTTTGCAAGGCCTCAAGGGTGTACTCAATATGTCGGGAAGAAACACTCACACAAGGAAACTCCCTAGGGTAGCTTTATATATGTCATAATATAAGTAAATAAAAGTCTTGCATGATAGATTGCAATGCACAGAAGGAATGTTGATTCTTACAAATCATTATGTGCATGTATTGAGCTTGGTAGAATAGCTTGGGTCCAATATCATTATCTGTGTTCAAACAAAGCAAATTACATTGAAATATCATCTGCTCTTAGAAAACTGATGATGGCTTGTTGATTTCAGGAGTGCTTTTTCTTTCTCATTCAATATAATTTGACTGATAACTCTTGAAGAAGAGTACAGGAATTAAGTTTAAAGTTTGTGTTCAACTTTCATCTAATTACCTGAGCCATTTATTTCAGATTTATGATGCTAAGCATCATTTTAGTGAAAGCACACATTCTGTATTGTCTGTCTGTGTTTTCCCAGGTAGCCGTGTTCATGTATTATGGGTTCCAGCTAGACCGCTTGGTCCTGCAGGTGTCCAGCCCATCCTTTCTAAAAAGCCCCTTACCTTACCACCCCCAGCTACGAGCCCAAGCGTGGAGGTACCTCAGCTACATTTTCATGCACACTGGGTGAGTTAACATCTCGCTACTGGTTTTCTAATTATGAGCGTTAAGCCATTCTGCAGTTCCTACGGACACAGTTGAGTGTTTCTTCCCCGTCAGCATCCAAATTTTGGATGCTGGAAATGCCTCAATGACACATTTTCCATGACCTGAACTCATCCGCTACAATGTGTTTACTTCAGCCTTGTCATTGGCGGAGTGCATGTGACACCAGTGAGTTGAAATGACATATTGATAAACACAAACTAGAGGCACTGCATATCTGTGACGCCTCGGGTGGTTTGGGTTTATGGCATTTGAAAAATTCAGTAAGGCAGAGCGCAGCGGAACAACTGAAAGCAATTAAATCCTTTTCAGTCATGAAGGAAAAATGCAGATAAGCAAGAGGGGATGGGAAAATGAAAGATTGTGAATTGCTAATGAGTCTTTGGATGCAGTTCATTTTCACTCTATGTGAAGTTATAAATAAAAGTGATACCATGTTCTCAAACAAGCGATTATTATTGGATCATTGGTGTAATGTGTACATACTGCAATGCTGCTGTCATATATGAGTGTGAGGAGCATTTGTCGCCATAATCACTCTTGTCTGCTAAAATTAACCACTAAATATTAACTTGGCAGATAATTTAATAAAAAGCTACCATCCTTCAGCCTATCTTCTCTCCTCTTCTCTCCTCTTCCTCCTCTCCTCTCCTCTCCTCTCCTCTCCCTACTCTCCCTCCTCTCCAAGTACTACAGACTATTTTATTATCAGTTCAGACCAGGTCATACAGGTTTAATTACCCTCTGGGTAAATGTATTTAATAAGGCGAACCTAGAGGGTAGACAGTAGGGATGACAGTGTGTGGTTAAAAGATTAGATGTTTAGCATGCACTGATTACACAGGATCATATTGAAGTGATTTAGGTCCCAATGGGAAGTGGTGGAGAAACATGTAGTATCTTTTCTATGAACTGCACACGCAAAGCCTTACATACAGTCCCGTCCAAACGTATTGGAACGGTAAGGCAACTTCCTTTGTTTTTGTTGTTCACTGAAGACATTTGGGTTTAAGATCAAAAGATGAGTATGAGACATGAGTTCAGAATTTCAGCTCTCATTTCGTGGTATTTACATCTAGATGTGTTAAACAACTCAGGACATATCACCCTTTGTTTGAACCCACCAATTTTTCAAGTGAGCAAAACTATTGGGACATGTGACTGACAGATGTTTGTTTGTTATCCAGGTGTTGGCTTTTAGGTTGATTGTCCAAACATTAAATAGCTCTGCAGGACTAGTCAAAGTTTTCATCCTTGGTTCAAACCTATAAAGATTGCATTTCCTGTTAAAGAGGATAAACCAACATGAAGACCAGAGAGCTGTCTGTGGGAGAAAAGCAAGCCACTGTCAAGCTGAGAAAAGAAGGAAAATCGAACAGAGCTATTTGACAATCACTGGGCATAGCAAGCAAAACAATTTGGAATGTCCTGAAAAAGAAAGACACTACTGGTGTACTGAGCAACAGACGTCGAACAGGTGGGCCAAGGAAAACAACAGAAGTTGATGACAGAAATATCGTGAGAGCTGTGAAGAAAACCCCCAAAACATCAGTAAGTGACATCACCAATGACCTCCACAATTGCAGGGGTGAAGGTATCACAATCCACTGTTTGAAGAAGACTCAGAGAGCAGAAATATAGAGGCCACACCACAAAATGCAAACCAGTACAGAGATGAGCCGCAAAAGTTCTGTAACAAAATCTTATGGACTGATGAGACCAAGATTAATCTCTGCCAAAGTGATGGAAAGGCCAAAGTGTGGAGAAAGAAAGGAACTGCTAATGATCCGAAGGATACAAGCTCATCTGTGAAGCACGGTGGAGGTAATGTCATGGCTGCTTCTGGAACAGGCTCATTAATATTTATTGATGATGTAACTGATGATGGTAGTTGCAGAATGAATTCAGAAGTGTACAGAAACATTTTGTCTGCTAATTTACAGAGAAATAAATTGAAACTCATCGGGAGGAAGTTTATCATGCAGCAGGACAATGACCCAAAACACACTGCCAACAAAACAAAGGACTTCATCAGGGGGAAAAAGTGGAAGGTTTTAGACTGGCCAAGTCAATCACCTGACCTTAACCCCATAGAGCATGCATTTCACCTCCTTAAGAGGAGACTGAAGGGAGAAACACCCCGAAACAAACAAGAGCTGAAAGAAGCTGCGGTAAAAGCCTGGAATAGCATCACAAATGAAGAATGCAACAGTTTGGTGATGTCGATGGGTCGCAGGGTGGAGCAGTTATTGCAAGCAAGGGTTATGCCATCAAATATTAAATGTTGTTTACTTTTTATTAATGTTATTATTTGTTCCATTACTTTTGCTAAGAGTAGAAGAATGCTGTGGTCTAATACAAATGGTGATATGTCCTAAGTTGTTTAACACTAGATCTAGATGTCGATACCAGGAAATAAAAGCTAAAATTCTGAACTCTTGTCTCATACTGATCTTTAGATCTTTAACCCAAATGTCTTCAGTGAACAACAAAAACACTGGACTTTGCCTTACCGTTCCAATACTTTTGGAGGGAACTGTACATGTCTGACAACACTGTGGAAAGGATCCCTACAGATATAGACCTTTTCAAAATGAACCAGTCACTATATCTCTCTGATTAAAGCTATTGATGTACTTTGATGGTGACGGTTGCAGCCGTGTCTCTCTGCTGCCGACTGCAGCGTGCTCGCTCAGTTCTTCCAATTTGCATTGCTGTATTCATGTCTTTCCAGATAGACGCCAAAAGTTACCAATCATTTAACCCCACAAATAAAATATATTTCAATTCCTCTTTATTTAGCTGTAATGTACTAAACAGTCGCAGTAAGCACTCGGGCAAAGATGGAATACTCTTCAATGAAGGTCAAGAACAGGAGCTAAAAAGCACGACACTGTGTGCACCCTGAGTACCTGCACCTGCTTTATATAATCATAAACAGTGACACTGTCTTTTGAAAAGCTTTATTGACTGACTGATACCACGGTTTCCATAATTATTTTTTTGCCTCTCTCTCTCTCTCTCTCTCACACACACACACACACACACACACACACACACACACACACACACACACACACACACACACACACAAAAACCATGTAATCCCATCAGCAGCTCAGTAAGACTGATCCTAAAACAGAGTGTAAATATTGGCCCCTAAACATCCCTCAGTAGAGCATTATGCAGACTCTCTCTCTTCTACAGAAACAGCATGTCTGTAGCAGCAGTGAGAACTTCAGGAGGATCAGCTTCCTGCAAAATTAAACCACAACTCTAAACATTTTGCAGCAAAATATATCTTTCCACATTTTTTTCCTTTCATCCACTTCTCATTGTCACGAGAAAGTTTGTGCTGCAATAATAAATGATACTGTTGCAGTACAATCTATGCTGGCTGAATGGTGATACATTGTTTCTTTTGCGAGGGTTTGGCCAGTTTGTGTCTCTTGTTCTTTCTTTTCATTAGTGCATCACAATCTTTTCATCAGTTTGATGCAGCGGAGATATGAAAAGAAACCAGTTCAATGCTTGAATTGTGCAGTAAGCTGAACACGTTGTAAAAGTTCAGCTGTTTGGTGAACCAGTGCTTAACCTGTGCTTTTGTTGAGCACCCTGAAAGCTCATGGTCATCTGGACAGAATAGCCTCATTAAAAGTATAGAAATAGATAGCCACTGTTCTCTGGAGTGGAGCTGTCCTTCTGCATTTGGACAGGTCTCTCCCAGCCAATCAATATCCCACATTGTCTCTCTGATCACTGGAACGATCCTCTCTGTCGGCATTGTGGTTGAGGTGGCCGGGTTGTTTCAAACGAAATAGATTAGTGGCCATGTCTTGTTTTTTCCTGTCTGTGTTGGGAGCATTGTGTGTGTTTGTCTGGGGAATGTTTGTATTCATTTCTAAGCTGTTTGATGCTGTTTTTTTCCCAGAATCTACCAACAGGACACAAATCATTCGACAGTTCTGTTTGTGAATCTGTCGAATAGGGGGTAAAGGGAGAGTCCTTTCCCTGTCTCTCGCTTTCGTTCTGTCATCTCCCTTTCAGCAGATGTTTAACAGAGATGGCAGAGACAGAAAAAAGAAGAGGGAAGTGATTGAAGCGAGTGAGAGACAATGATAAAGATTATGAGGGAGAAAGACAGGGAGAGAGAAAAGGCTGAGAGGTCGGATTATGCTAGCGGCTGTCCTTTTGGATTCTGCTGTCCGTGCTGCTGACTGAGGTTTGGCTGGAAGGACTTTCTAGCCATGAAGGGCGCCGTATGCGTGTGTGGTTGTGCTTGTGTGTGAACAAGCTATCCCTTGCTTAAAGTCATTGCACTGAAACACATGCTGTGAACAGATCTGGGTACATTTGTGTGAATGCATTTCCGTCAGTGTGTGTGTGTGTGTTCGTGCGTTTGTTTGTGTGTGTGGTGAGTGTACACACTGTGTATCTCCGTCTGTTCATATGTAATGTTTGAGTGCACTGGAGTGTGCAGATGATTATCTGTTGATGGTCATGACAGTGTGGTTTGATGAAGGAGCAGATGTTCTGTATGTGCGTCTGTGAGCAAGCATAATAATGTGGTCCTGGAGGAAACATGCAGCTGACAACGCTGCACACTCTTACACTCTGGTCTTAGTAACTGAGTCTTATCACTTATCACAAATCAGTGACATGTAATCATTTTGGACTTCAAAATACCATTAACTATATCTATGGTGAACTGACTGATCATTGTGTTTGTTATTTGTTAAAGGATTAACGTGTTTTTTTATTATGCGAGTCATCTAGGTTGCCCTTTTCCTTTCTTTATTTCTTTTTATGTCTATGCACAGAGGTATCTTTCATTCTTTCAGAAGAAGCCATTTGCTATCTTTCACTTTTTCACAGCATGGAAACAGCTTCCATCACAGTGAACATAAATCCAGAATTTGATTTTGTCACTGTTTCTGTTTTATCATTGTATGGTGCCAGAGTTGAGTCTGTTTCCTGTCAATCATCTGACGCCTCACCCATAGAAGGAACTGAAAAAGTTTATTATCACATCCGTGACTTGGGGTTTGGAGAATTTTATTGGCAGGGAAATAAGTTATTGTCAAGCTGCTTGTGAGTTGCATGAAATTCTAAATAAGTGCATCATGGATTTAAAAATGGTTGGCAAAATGTAAACAATCTGTAGACAGACGTAAATCATCAGTGGTTCACTAGGTGTGTTTTGCAGTGTTTAGAAGCCAGTGCAAAAATTTCCATTAAACACTAGTAAACAGCATTGCTAACCATTTAGTTTTTATTTTTGTGACACATTATGCTAAGTAGCTGCACACACACATACATGAACCATGTAATCTTGCCAACAGCTCAGCAGTGCTGATCCTTCGTAATACTAAAACAGAGTTTGAATGTTGGCCCCACAAACAAACCTCAGTGGAGGACTGACCAGACTCGCCCACTGCCCATCCCTTTCTCTGGCTTTCTTTGTCTCATTTAAAGTTTCCACGAGTACAAATGGAAATGTTTTTTTTTAAGCCTGACAGGGTTGATTTACTCAAATTACAAAACAAAATAATTTTATCTTCTGTACTGTTGTCTGCCCATGCAGACAGTTTGATTAATTGATAATCTGATCAACTGAAAATTTATCAGCAACAATTTTGATAATAATGAATAATATTAGTCATTTCATTTGGTTCCATCACATCGATTGATAATTAATATTAATTTAGAAAATGTCTAAATCATGTCTTTCCTGAAACAGTGTGCAGGATATTCTATATAATCCACAGAACACCTTGTCAAGAGTTTTCATAGGGACTGTGTACTCAGTTCCAATGAAAATAGTTCAGTGCACTGCAGTAACTGGGACAACGCTGCTGGAAACACACATTGCTGATTTATTTCTTAAATGTAATTTCGCAACACTTTGAGCACAATGAAGTAAACTCTACAGAGACTTTAAACTCTATTAAGGTCCATTAGTTCATAATGGAAATAAATGGAATTTCACGTTTGTTTTTCAGACTCATAAAGGTTCACAAGAATCAACCTACTAAAACTATCGCTTTGAGTGCGATTCACTTTTGATATTATTATGACATTTTCTACAAATATTGTGGCTCATTTTCCTGTGATTAATTATAGATTTAGTTTTAACTCTGACCCCTTGTCTGTGTGTGTGTCTGTGTGTTTTTACAGGATTGAACACTTGAGTCTGAACATGGCCATGCAGCTGCTGGTGGGAGTCCCTCTAGAAATGGTCCACGGAGCCCTGCGGATCGGACTGATCTACGTGTGTGGTGTGCTGGCAGGTGGGCGTGTTCTCTCTCTCTCTCTCTTGCTCTCTCACACACACACACACACACACACACACACACACACACACACAACAATTACAACCAGTCTTTCTCCACTCACTGCCTACATTTCCGTCCCTCTTATCTACACACACACACATACACATTGTTGCCTTTCAACTTCACCATTGTTCCATCTGCTTGTTGTGTGTTTTTCATGCAATGACGCCTCTCAGGTTACAGCCAGTGTGTTGGTGGATACTGGTCAGTGAGAAAATTTTGTGTGTGTGTGTTTTTTTTTTTCCCGGACAGATGGCCTTGTGTTTCTGTCTTCCTACCAGACGTGGTGGGATGTAGGGGGTTGTCAGTGCCCCATCAAAGCCCCCAAATCCCCCTATGGTCATGTACAATAGGGCAGAGCAGAGAGAGTCATGGAGCTCAATCAGAGGAATACACACACACACACACACACACACACACACACACACACACACAGTAATAATGAAATAGGGAGTGAGATAGGAATTAAGGGAGACAAAGGAGGGGAGATGAATTCATAAGTGTTAATAAGCCTGAGAGGGTTTGGAGAGGGGGGCCAGGATATGAGAAATCGAGAGATGGGAGAGGAGAGGAGGCGGATGAGATTTAGGTGAAACTGAGCCAGCAACTACAAATGAGAAAGAAAAAGCAGGCGCACAGCTTTGAATAAAATGTCTTCCCTTCCCTTCCTACTTTCCTATCAAACTCAGGCTCTGGTGCAATTTTAGTGTTCACCCGAGACAGTAAGACTGCATGTTTCTGTGTGTGTGTATGTGTGTTCACGAGCTCTTTTTTCCTTTACTCAATCAGTACACACTAACAAAGTCATCCACTCCCAGTGTTGGTTTTCTTCCCCAAACCAAACATTTTAGGCATATTGAGACCTTTTTGTTGGTGCCCAGGGGGTGATACTTCTAGCTACAAGATAACTGGAGTAGAGTTATTGGACTACTTTTTGAGATGAAGGTTGGAGAATTTTGGAAATGGAAACAGGATGCCTTGTGGCACTGAATATGTGGTGTGTGTATGTGTGTGTGTGTGTGTGTTACTGATAACGGGAAAAAGCAGAGAGGATTGTGGGATATGAATTGCGGCCAGAGTGATTTTGTTTAAAATTCATTACAATTATGTCTCTATTTCTCTCTCTCAATCTCTGACTCTCTCCATTTGTGTGTGAGTGTGTTAATGTGTGTGTGTGTAGGGGTCAGTGGCAAACACTCTGGGGATACCAGCTGCGGTGGCCTGTAGTATTAACCTTGCATTGAATTGAGAAGGAAATGTGCCATAAATCACATGCACTTATGCATGCGCGTGCACACACACACACACACACACACACACACACACACACACGTCTGCTGTTTTAATTACATATCGACCAGCGGAAGAGGGGAGGCACGTCCTGGTGGCGTTGGCTGCGATGTGTGGGTTTGTTGTGTCTGACTGGGCTTTTAAAAAATATTTTTTGGCACCACGACTCTTTTATCATTGTACAATATATGTGGCATTTATGCTTCAGTGTTGTATAAGCTGCAGTTTTATGTATGATCTTTTTTTCTGACTTTATTGGATAATAAAAGTAATTCCACAGATTGGAAAATAATGATTTTATTCCCAGTGAAGTTTACTGTTCAAAATGTATTGTTATCAATTAGTAATGTGACTTTTGACAAAAGTGCTTAAAGAATCAGTAACAGCTTATTGTTTTTTTATACATATTTTTAAAAATGAATTAATTTATGTTTTTACTATCATATATCCCTCTCTGCATTGGCCTGAGTGTGTGTGTATGTGTGTGGGCTTGCATTGCTGTCTTTGTGAAGACCAACATTATGGGCAGTCCTCATTACTTCCAAGGGTCATCAGAATGGTTAAGACTTGGTTTTAATTAGTTAGAATTTAGGTTAGGGTTAAGTAAACACAAACAAATGCACACTGACTGTAAATTCGCTAGATTTGCTACCAGATTGTGTGAATAAAACCCAGCAAGCAATAGTGAACGGAGAGGGGCTCAGCTGGCACATGCAGGGGTCAAGGCAGAGTTGAGAGGTCAAGTAATGACTCACAGAAAGGTCGATGGCCCTCTAGGGCCAACGCTCACTCTGACGCTTTAATGTAAACACACAAGTACTCACTTATGGACAGCAGACAAGCACACAGACACAAAAACACAGGGTCTGCCTGTACAAAGAGTGCAAGACAGGTGCAGCAACAGGCAACAATAAGTGTACAACAGCAGAGGATCAGACAGAAAAACCGACATCTAGACAATGAAGTAAACAATAGAGAGAAAGGGAAGTCACACAAAGTCACACTGCCCCAGACTGAACTATTGGCACATTTGCAAGGGAGGTCACACATACAAAACCAACTTTTATAACTTTGTAGATTCAGTAAACTCTTTCACTTTATTCATTATGAGTGCTGATGTCCATTATTATCCCCCACCCCATGTTCCCGGTCCTTTCTCTGCAGTTTGGAAGAACAGCCAAGATAAATGAGATGCCACTTTCGACTCTAAAAACTACAGGCCTCCTGGGGTCTGCTGAGGGACTATGAGTGTCCTTGTCTGTCTGTGTGTGTGTGTGTGTGTGTGTGTATGTGTGTGTGTGTGCTTTTGTGTGCACAAGCAACCAAACTGAAATAATGTTATTAAACCAAGTTAATTACAGGGATGGAGGTCACCCTGCCCAGACACACTTCCTAAACACAGGAACTAGAGAGGTGGAGGTGTTTCATTGTCTGTGTGTGTGTGTATTTGAAGAGGAAGGAAGTACTGTATAATGTTTTAAATGGGTGTAACCATGGAAGTGGAAATATTTGTGCATATTGTGGCTCAATTGTATTGTTGAGGGTCACAATTAGATTCAAAACTGATGCTTGATTTTACATTTATAAAAAATTACAGGGACTATATGTAAGTTTTTCAATGAAATGAATCAAATTTTCATTGTCTTATTGTCAATGGGCTCAAAACTCACTTAGAAATGAAGCACACCCATAGGAAAGCAAAATCCAAGATGAGATCTTCTATTCTCACAAATGAGCTGATTTTAAAACCAGCGGAGACCAAAGGCCTTTTCTCCCACTTCTCAAATTCATCTCAGGAGAAACAACCATATAAAATCTCATTTATGTCTGACTTTGATCAAAACAAGAGATCTCTAGCTGATCGTATATAAGTCTAATTTAAGTCTCCTGAACATTGGATCAGAGAAAGAGCTCAAAGAAAACTCAGCTATGACTCCTAGGATCTCATGATTCTTCTCAAATATGTCTCAGTTTTCTCATATTGGCCTCAGGAGCAAAAAATATCTCTGTCTTACTCTGATCAAAAGATGAGATCTCTACAGTATCTTAAATAAGTGGAATTTCAGTCTCTGGAATGTGGATCAGAAAAAAAGCTCCCAAGATATTTCTCAACTGTGTCTTAGTGACCTCACTTAGGGGTTATTTTACTCAAGTACTTTACTTACGTCAAATGTTGAGGTTGAGTATTTTCTTTTTATGGGGGTTTGTACTTTTACTCCCTTTAATTTCAAATCTTTATTGTATTTATTGTTAATTATCTGTTACAAGTTACTGAGAAAAATAAAATAAATTTTGACATTGAAAATAATGCACTTTCAAATGTCATGTTTTCCAATTTGCTACAGTAGTCACAGCCAGCATAACTGGAAAACCCAATACTTTGACATGATGTTTAGAGATTAATTCATTAAGGACCGAATGCACGCAAGAACTGAGATACAACATGTATCTGTCATATAGAATAAGCACTTTTACTTTTGATACTTAAGTACATTCACTATGGAATACTTTTATTACTTGAGTAGAATCTTGAGGACTAATTGTGGAAATGATATTTCTCCTCTTTTAAGTAAAGGAAAATTGTACTCTATATAAAGACAATCAGACCTTCACTGTTACCTTTAGCTGGATGGCGCAGTGGCATTGTCGCCCTTTGAACAGCAGGAGCAGGGTTCAAATCCAGCTCAGGGCAAGCCTCCAGCACGGTTCTCCAAACATAGACTAATGTAATACAATCAAGCATCTCCCCAGAGCTTCCAACTGCTTTTTAGGAGCAATAAGCAAGACATTAATGATCTCAAAAAGATACTATGATGAGATCCTTGCCGGCTAACGCTGAACAGTTGCTAATGTTATCCGGTGCAAAGGTATATCGCTTTCCACATTAACGTTACTTCACCAACTAACGCGACCCATGTTAGTTCAACCTGCAGCTGATAAAAGTATTACTGTAAAGTTGCAGTAGGGGTTTACCCGAGTTTCCAGTATATTGTGTGAAGCTGTCTCACTGCCTGTCTATAGCCGCTGTCACTGCCTTTTTCTGGGAGGATTGTCCTGATATGCAGCTGGCTGCGCTGAATGAAGTAACGTTACGGAGCCGGTGTTGATCTGCCTCTGAGACGGGAATGTTGAAGTAAAAGAGCCTGAATATGTCTGAGTGAAAAGCCACAGCCTGCATGCTGGTGTTCTGTGGTTATTGCAGGATTTCTGTATGAAAGTGGTTATGTTTCAGATTGTGTTTGCTCATGAGTTCAAGCGAGCACGTGTACGAGCACACGCCTGGTAGCAATCTTGAAACCGCACCACTAGTGGCTGCTGGAAACTCCATAATGCCCCTTTAATTAAAGCTGTGGCCAATTTTTACATAATTTGCAATGTTAATGTTTAATATTATTTAATATGAGTAGTAAATAGAGACCAGCTTTGTGCGCCCCCGCCCCCCCAAACATTATATTCCAACCAGAAACATTTAAGAAAACGTAAATTACAAAGCATCTTTTGTATTTCATACAAATAGAAGGTTTTTCAGTAATTTTTAACAATGCTCCCGTCGCGCTATGACTCACGGGATGTCTGAGGGACGGCCTTTAACACTGATAGGCTAAGGTCCTCAAATTCCGCTGGAAGCCATGAGAAACATACTCACTCTTGTGTTTTGCTGGCAACATCTTAATTAATAGCTAGTAAACAAAACACTTCAGAGCGTCGGACATTATGGGATTTAAGCTAAGATAGATGTCACCCTATCTACTATCCTAACAATAGGAGACAATTTAAGTATCTGAGAAATAAAAAGGCTTTCAAACTAAAAAATAAAACATTAGCCACAAGACTTCAAGTCGTGTACACGATACGCAGAGTTTTTCCTGATCTGAGAACTTTACCATACCATGGCTGTTACGGAGACTGATGGTTTTGATTTTAGACTACAACATCCTTTTAGTCTAATTGTGTCAGGTCCTTCAAACAGCGGTAAAACATATTTTGTGAAAATGTTGATTGAAAATGCCGATAAGCTAATTTCAAAACAGATTGAAAATGTTGTATATATTTTTTCATGTTGGCAACCATTGTATGACCAGTTATTGAAAATTAGAAATGTGAATTTCGTTGAAGGATTGCCATCTTCTTTATGTGATGATACATTGTTGCCTTTAGATAAAAACAATTTGTTGTTATTATGATTTAATGAGTGATGCTAGCAATAACATTGAGGTCCAAAATGTGTTTACAAAATATGTGCATCATAGAAATTTAAGTTGTTTATACCTAGTTCAGAATTTGTTTTTTCAAGGCAAAGTTAGCCGTACTATTAATTTGAATACCAATTATCTTGTTTTGTTTAAAAATCCCAGAGATAAATACCAAGTCATGCTAATGGCTAGACAAATGTTTCCTGGGAAGAGTCATTTTTTATGGATTGTTTCGAGGATGCCACCATGAGTGTTCCTTACGGTTACTTGATGATTGATTTTAAAGCTAAGACACCTGATGATTTCAGACTGTGCCTAAGGGAAAGTAAATAAACATGTCTGATCGCGTTAAAAGAAACCTGTCTTTACTGTAAACTATGCACGGAGCATCTCCATCTCAGAGAGTGAATATTATTAAATCTGCATCACCAGACCTTTTGGTAGCGTTATGCGAAATAGCTAACAGTGTTTTAAAAGGTAAAATTCCTTTAAATAAGACACAGTATCAAAAATTTAAAAAGAAGAAGGCGGGGATTAGACTGCTCGCCAATAAAAAGGTTTGCGCGTCAAAGAAAAAGAAGACAATGCTTAAACAGTCTGGCGGTTTTCTACTCCCCCTCCTGAGTATCGCTGTGCCTTTTATAACGAGTCTTATTGGTTCAAGACAAACTTAGATGACTATGGAGTATGCACAAAAAATGTTTCTGGTACCTAAACAACAGCTTGATATTTTAAGAATCTATTCGAGAAACTGTTGAAAATGACCTGGATCGTACTATAAAAGACATTCTGGATCAAAAGACTAAAGATCTTCATGAAAAAGCAAAAAAATATTCCATCGCATTGCAGAGATTTCTCACCATGGTAAAACAAGGAGAAAAAGACCAGAACATACTAACTTTGTCAATGCCGGTCGCTGAGGATTTTCACTCTTCAGAGCAGAAGAATCAAGAAGGTAGAGATTTTGTTTTTGAAGAAGTTTTAAAAAACATGCCAAAAATCAGCAGGAATAAAGCTCAGCATATTTTGTATAAAATGTCCTCCTCAAAAAACACATCTGCATGGACTGAACATGGGGAGTTTGTGTTTAACGGTAATGTTATTAAAGGGTCTCGTGTATGATTTGATAAGAGGAGTAACTGCTTCTCACAACGTGTCTGACAGCCAGAGACCTACAGGTTGGGATGAATATCTGCAATCGTTGGCTATATTGAAAATACCTTTATCAGCTGTACCAAATCAACAGGTCAAAAGAAAAATTTACGAGATTAAGAGAAAGACTTCTGGAGAATCTTCTCCTCTTATTACTGGACCACCATCTACACCTCTTGTTACCAGAGGACATCGATTAGTAAACAATGAAACAAGTCCATTTGTATCTCCTGAAATGCGATTGAGTGATTGGATAACTTTTTAATTGTATATCGTTATCGGTTTTAAATAAATACATAGAGACATAACTTTATCATTACAAAGTGCTTTTATTTATATCACCATAATAACAAAAAACATTGTCGTACACGTTTCAATCTATAAATCATTTTGATAATGACTGGCACACAACTTCTAATATTATTATACACACTTAAAAGAATCTGATACTTGGACACACTGGTTCTGCATAATTATTTTGACCACAGTACACCATAAAATCATTGCTTGACCGTTTTTTACTATATTAAGTCATTACATTGTCATAAGATAATCCATGTGGTAAAGAAAAAACACACAATGCTGACCGCACACTACAGAACCCACATCTTGCACTTGTCTAACAGAATGTTGCGTGGACTTACAATTACTGTTGAGAAAGACAGAAAAGGATTCAGGAAAATGTGAGTATACCGGAGAGTTCCCAAAACTGTCAAAGAATGATCCCACACCCAGCTTGTCAATATAGATAGTGACCCAGTGTTGTCCTCCCCAGGTGGGAGGGGTCTGTGTTTACCACCAACATGCCGGGTCTCTTTTTAATAACTGATTTAGGAAGCTGGTCACTAGCAAATACTCCAAGAAAGACGCCTTGCTTCACTGCCTTATCAAGTACTTTTGACAGTTCTATCGTATTCATACTATTGTTTGTTAAAGTTAGAAAAAGTCAATGAGGACCGGTCTTCTTGATGATATCTCAATTATAGAATCATATGTGGCGTAAATAACCGCATTTATTGTGCGTTGAAGCGGATTTCTAAAACGAGCCTCTAATCTAACACTACTGTTTTTAATGAGAGACATATGGTCTCCGCATCCTTCATCAGGGTTCAGGTTAAAACAGAACAGACTATATCCATTACAAAACTCGTCACGGGTTATGGCCATAGCGTTGTTTTTAAGATACTTTCCAGTTGCTGAGTACAATTGATGATACTCCCTGATGGCATTCCCTCTGGTAAAGTTGGGTTGAAAGGGTTTTGAAGGATATTGTTGGCCGTCAGCGTATAAACATAAAAACTCTATATCATAATGGTTAAATGTAAATAGATTACGCGCATAACTACCTGTAAATGCCTCATGATCTACAAATCCTACTATAATAAATTTAGGTATTTGTCCCAAGAATATATTCTTGATTACAAACACGAGTGCCCATTGGTACGCTAAAACTTTTAAGACAGACTCTGTCTATGGGAAATTTAACGTTGCCATGTGTTAATGCCTTAGCGTGTGCTAGCTTAACAGCCAGAGATACGGTGACTTTCTTTACAAACAGGCTTGCTGACATAATGTTAACCTGAAAGTCATCTACAGTGTTGCGCATTAAGCAAAAATCGTTTTTAGATCTTGTGAATTTTATCTTGAGGTCTACGCCATTTATCATTAACTTGTCTTGAAAAAACAAGTCAGAATGTAAAGGGGATATTAGCTCCAATATGCGGCCGCCTTGTGTGTACTCCATTCTTTTAACTAGTCCCTCATTACCTCCAGCCGTTGCATCGTCCATATGACCTGCTCTATCCATGCTAAATAGTCCGGATCCAAACTGTGTCTGCAGAGCGTCCTTTCCATAGTTCATAAGGCACTCTATTATACCCCTGTAAGGATATGGGTTTGATGATTGCGTTATGAGTCGGTCCCCCAACGATATGTCGACCTGTGAAAATATTGTACATCCAGGGTAGTTGATAAAGCCCACTTCGTCTGCTTGATCCAGGTTTCCACCATTAGCTTTGGTGATTTTTACGCCCGTGTACAGAAACGTATTGTTTAGATCCAGGTGGTCCTCTGTAGGCTACTAGCTGGAATGAAAAATTCAAGGGGTGCAGAGTCTGATACCGCTGCTAGAGGAGGGAATTCGACGTAGCTGCATTTCTCAATACTTGTGTTAACGGCACCATAAACAGGTCTAGCTCCGACTTAACGCACTCTTGTGACAGGCTATGTACCAAGGACATTCTTGTTAGAAAATGTCTCTCGTCTTCTGACGTTTTGTCGACTTGCTTCTCCTTGCCTGTTTATTTTTTCTAGTCTTAGTATGGGTCTTCTCTTTGGTGGGGAATTCCCTTTTTTCCCAGGAGGTCGTTTTATTGGTCGGGGGGCCACGGCCGCTATACCCGACCCCTCTTGACGTCTGTTCATGACTCTAGTAATAACATCCGTAGCTATGTTTTTAGCGGCTGTCTTTAAATGAGGGACAACAAATGTAAATCCTTTCTTGAATAAGGGGAATGCTAATCTAAAGAAACCCCTAAAGAGACCCCCTAACCCTGCACCATACTGAGCACCGAGCCCGCTGTATCCTGGTAAATCACCATCTGCTTGGGCTGTATAATATGCAACGTACTTGTCCGCATTGTGAGCATATGGATGGTTCATGTTTGCTCCTTGTCTAATACTGATATTTTACGGGTCGAAAGTGTAGCTTTATTATCACATAAAAGTGATATGTTGATTCTGATCTGTCTTGAGAGAAATCTCGATACTATCAATGTGTGTTTTGCAGAGCCTCAGATAGTGTGGTCTGTCATAAGTATTTGTGATCATATGGTTGTCTGGCCCGATATATGTACTATTCTTAAAAGAGGGACGTAACTATCCCCTACCGTTTGATGATCAACAATATCGGTATAAACAAATATATTATACATACCTACATTAACATCGGCAGGATGTGGTGCCAAAAAAGGCATCTGTGTCAACACTGTGTTAGTTCGTGGCTGAGATCTAAATGTTGCAATTCCCTCGTGAGTTTTAAAAGCCGCTTCAGGGATAAATCCCAACATTTGTGCAAGTTTTCCTTGAAACGTTAATTCTACGTCTCTCGTTGGTAAAATGCTTACTCTTTTTTTTTATCAAACACAACAAATCAAGTCTTCTGATGAAAAAGATTTCCATGTTTTTGGATATTGTATTTCTATCAAACCCACCTCGTATGCTGATTTAAAGAGTAAAGGCTTGGAGAGTTTCGTTCTAAAGTTTGCTATTGTATTGCTCGGGTAAAATAATGAAGACGAGTTGCTGGGCAAGGTGACAAAAAAATCCTCTGTATCCATTTATACGTGTGTTTGTAATCTGCTAAGGTAGCTGAATGACCTGTTTTTCCAAAATCCACAAATTAAATTTATCTGGCCATCCGACCCATTTGACTAATGTCCCGGCCATGTCCAGGCCTTGTCTTTTCTTTCTAAATAAAATCTTTTCTATTTTAAATGTTTTGTTTTCATCTATAATAACTTTTTGCATCTCTTGCTCATAAATGTCCCCTGTAGTATTTCGTCAGTATAATTTTGCTCATAACCTTTTTTAAAAGGGCCGCGTAGTTTTGAAATTCTTACAATATCGATCACCTCATATTTAAAACGAATTACTCTTTTATCTTTTGTTTTATACAAGTTGTTAAATACGATGTCTTCATTGTCTTTTGTTACATCAGTCGGTTTCATTTTATTACTACGATGATAACTATGATTGTAGGAGGCGACTAGATCCTGCAATATATCTATGTATTGTTTAGAATTATTGGCTGTTAAATAACGCCACATTTTAGATTTCAGAGTCCTGTTAAAACGCTCTACTACAGATGCCTTAGTGTCATTTGATGTAGAAAGTGTACGATACTATTAATTTTCATTAACGCATCGAAATCTTTGTTTAAAAACTCTTTTCCCTAATCTATTTGAATTTTATGCGGTATTCTACCTTCAGCTAAGATACCTACATATATAACGCACCCATGCGTATTTTGAAAACAAATCTATACACGTTAATAAATAGCGTACCCCATCATTTTCAGTAGAATAAGCCGATATGTCGACTAAATCTAGTCTATCTATCTAATCTAATCTAATTGCCAATCTATTGAATTCACTAAAACCTTGTTTCTCTTAAAATGCACTGGAGCCGTCTTGTGTAGAGTATAGGCATCTTGCTTCATGAGCCAATTTTCTACGTCTGAATCTGCGTACCGAACTCCAGTAGTGTCAAATATGGCCTTTTTAAGTTTTTGCATGCCTCCGTAACCCACTGCGTTTTCTGTCGCATAGTATATATTTCTCATCACCACCTCCATGATCTTTGTTACAAAGAGTGACGCTTCAACGTCTGCGTTCAAGTATTTTATTTCCAACGACATACGCAACATATCCGTCAGCAATGATTACAAGTATACACTTTTCAGAAAATCGGTACACGCACCTATGTTTTTACAAACCAAAGATTCAGTTAAGCAATACATCACATCAGCAACATCGACATGTTGTTTTCTGGTTAGCATTAAAACACACAAATCAATGCTAAAAGTACAAAAACAAAACACATGACCCATATGAAACTCATTATTGTTCACAGGAAAAACATTTGCTATATCGAGTAGAGTAGATTTCACATCTGCATATTTATCCGCTGTCATTTGCACCATGGTACGCCATCCAGAGGTCATTCGTCTAACACATTCTGTCTGTTTGTCAAATCTAGAACAACATTGTGTCCTATCTTTGTCACATATTGCATTGTTAACAGTTTCACACAACAGTGCTCTCATCTTATACACTTTGTATCTCTTTTTGACATGGTTTAGTAGACTAGACACATTCCCCATTGTTTTTTAGTGTTGTTCCCCCTTCCAGATGTCCAGAGATTACTACTACAGTGCTCACACTGTCCTCCACTCTAACTACCCGTTTAAGCGAAGCAATGAGAAAAGGGTTCCTCAGCCAAATCAGTAGAGCAGCTGCTGCAATGTCTCGAATACTGCATTCACATGTTGGCACCAACCCAAGACCACGTAGTACATACTTTTGAGCATCAGCAAAATTTTTGTTAAAAAGCTTCTGCGTAATTTCTCTCTTATGTCCTTTAATATAAAAGAAGGGCAGCGTGTCAATGCATGTGTGAGGTTGTTTTCTGCTCCATTCATCTGTATATGCGCTCTGTATATGTCTCTACACGTTAGAGCTCTCCAGGCACAGACCCGCACCATTGTGTGGTATAGACTCCTTTTGAAGCACTCATATCTTTACAGACTTTGTTTCTGAAGTAATTCCGGTCTTTGGCTGAAAGACTAATGTGCGGTGTGCTTTCACGAAGAAAAATTTCATCAAGCTCTCTTGTATAAAGATGAACTGTTCCGTGTTCAAACAAGAATCCCGACATTCTAAAATCTTCCACCGCCCATTCAAACTGAGGCGCCCAAGCCTTTCGGTCCAGAAAATCAGCCAGTGTTTTTGGCGGAGTCTTCTTTTTTAAATATTATTATTTTTATTTTTTTTATATCATTTTTAATAATTTTTTTGATTAATTAGTTTTTAATTAATACATTTTTTTATTAATCAAAAATGTATTCATGTGCACGGCTGTTACGCGCATCATGTGCGTGCACGTTCACATGCACGCGCTTTGCTGGCCTTTATTTACACTAATATGATAATCAAAATTAGAGACGTTGAAGAAAAAGAATCTTGCATCAATCAGTTTTCCCCTTGCTGTTTATGTTCCCGTAAGATAGAGGAAAGCAGTCTAAATGTGATTGTCTGTTTGTGTGCTGCTTAGATTACTCTGCACTGTTTAATGACCTGGTGAGTTAGATGCTATTACACCACCTCGCTGTGCTGCCATTATGGTTCACACACCTGAGAAGGCCACACATTAGGCAAAGAAGAAACTCCTATTTGGTGCTAAATGTCAGCTCCAGCTTTTGAAATGTCCTTTCATTTCACTTTCAGTCACATGGTTCTTTGAAAATACACAGTTGGAAGCCGGTGCACTGATTTGGAACTCAGTTTTGAATAATTTCAGTGTAGTTTTTGAAGGCTTATGAAAGACACCATGCAGAGGTTTATGGATTTTAAAACTCTGTAAAGAAAATTACTGAAGAAATTTCCCTCCCTTCTTGATGCTGGGGAGATAAACAGCAAAATTAGCACAGTGCCAAACTGCAATGGTGTTCTACCTGTTGTGGACAGTTGAGTATATTTCATTGGCCAACACAGTCAACAAAGGAAAATTTGTAATACAATTGGTATATCCTGAAATAACTATAATCCTACAATAATATTCCAGGATGAAATGGTTGTTTTTTTGTGAATTTCTGAAGCACCATGGCTTATACAATAAACATTCAGTTAGGCCTACTATTCAAGGCTGCTACAATGAACGACATGATGAAGTGTGTGTTTTAACAAAACAATTCTCAGGTGAATATGCAGTATTGTCAGTTTATGCAGTTCTGTCAATGGTTTGATCACACTATCATCACATTGTCAGTGTTTGCAATGTAGGAGTATTATTGTCCAGTTACAGTGCCATGCCTTATCCTATCATTCCTCCTTATGGTGATTTGATATATATGAATTCCAGAGCCCTTTCTGTCGGCTGTAATTATGTACAGTATGCCTATAGTGTTATATACTCTGTTGTTGTTGTGAGAGAAAGAGAGCAAGAGGGAGAGAGAGAGACTAAACATAGCTAGGTGAAATTGAGCTAAATGTTTTCTAAGCGTTGTCCAAACCACACAAGCATTAAAGTTATGAGGTCGGCTAAATGTGACTTAAGCTTAGGCGGGCTATTTTACAGTTATTTGAGGGCTGAGCTTATCAGTTGCAGTTTTACCAGAAATCACACAGGCTTAAATATCTAAATGGGGCCTACTGCTCTACTGCAGAACTACTGAAAGTTGTGAGATTATCAATAAATACAGACAGATGACAAATGTTTCAACAAAGGAAATGAACAATTTTTTCACACGCTCTCATACACCACCAGCTACACGTACCCTTGCTTGACCATAAGCTCCTTTTGAGGTTTGTCATGGCCCTACTGAGGCAACATGCAGTGCTGATTCTGACTGTCTTGAGTTCAGTAGTACGTTCAGTCTATTTGTGTTCCAAGCTGTTATGTTCAGTTCAGTACAAAATGATCCTATACACTGTTTATAAGGTTGATAGCGCAGCAGCCTGTTATGTTCGACAGTTATCAGACCATGATTCTTTCTGTGACTTTTAATAGGCTTTTAACGAGGAAGTAACGCACTGTGCATTGTGGCTGAGCTGGGTAACAGTGCTCTCAGTCCCCCGTGAGGAGCTCAGGAGGAGGAGTCCATAGGAACAGAGCATAATGTGAAAGAACTGCAAAAAAAAAGAGACAGTTTTCACCAATATGAAATGCGGATGCTACACAACGACTTACAATGACTTAAATTTTATGCAGCTGGCTCACAATACAGAGGTAAAGTATAAGACCATTTAATAGATCTATGTGCTCTCCTCTCATATACCTACCATCAATAATATACACATGTCAGTGCCATCACGGAGACAAGTGAAGGAAAAGATGTACTGAGAAATGAAAAGTGGATGGCATGGATGTGTGCACAGTGGAAAGTGAGAGTGAATGAAAATGAAGACAAAAAAGAGGGGATGAGAGAGTTTGTATTTGCGTAATTTCATTGTCCAACTAAGCATGTCTTGAGCTCCTTTTTTCTTTCATCCTGTCTCTTTCACACAGACTACAGTGAGAACACATTTCCTCTGGGGACTCTGTCTCTGAACATCCCCATATTTAAACTTTTGAATGCTTGAATAGAAATAAATGCTCGACTGAATCTTTTGTGCACGTGATGAATTGGTACCAAGGTGCTAAAGAGAGCAATTCCCTGTTTGTGGCAGCCCAATTTGTATGAATGCCTTTGTTTTACATAAAATCACAACATGTGCTGGTACAGTATGAGCAAGCCTCTAATCATAAAGGCCTATTTATAATACACCCACTTTAAAAAGCAAGCAGCAAAGCAGGCTTTATGCCATTCAAAATAGATGTTTTAGTGCACAAATGGTCACAGTTTGTACAAAGACAGTTTAAATTAGCCATTTATTCACTGTGTCTGCCAGTGTGATCCTCGAAGGGAAAAAATATACAAATTCCTCCTGAATAGTAAAAGCTCAGACTCAAGATTATAGCACAACAGACATGTCAAATAAACAAATAAGGCACTGAATTGTTTAGCATTGTATTGCATTATAGAATGTATCCATTTATCCCCACAATGGGCATCTGCCAGGCTAAACAAATCTTATCTATTTGAGAAAACATTCTCACCACAGGGTCCATGAAGTAGCTGGAGCTTTCCATCATATCAAGTCATCTTCATTTGAAATGAAGTTGGCCCCATTGGCACAGATGGTAGATTTCCATTGTTTTGAAGCACTTTAAAGTGACTATGATCAATGTATTTATATTAACAAAGCATCACGAGTGCTTGTCTGTGAAATGTGTTACTCGTAGTGATGAACCCACAGGGAATCATCACCAGACTGTGCAGTTCGCCTCAGCTATATCAAGCTTTCATCATCTTTCAGCCCATTGTTTTGCTCAGATTAACCCACTGTGCACTACCTGCTCAGCACCTAACAGCAGACAGACCAGGTTAACAAATAGCTGGTGAACTGGTGATGGGGTGGTGATGGCGCATAGATAAGATACTTGCCTTTGGTGTGGGAGACCTGGGTTGGATTTCCCACTGTGAGACATCCACCACTGTGTTCCAGAGCAAGACACTTAACCCCTAGTTGCTCCAGAGGCGTGCAACCTCTCACATGTATAGCAATTATAAGTCGCTTTGGATAAAAATGAATAAAAATGTGAACGTAGTGGAGCATTTAGCAGCTGAAGAGACAGATATTTCCCTCAGGAGTTGGTGGAGCCCAAAAACAGAGCTAAAAAGTGAGTGAATATTATGCTTACATTCATCAGGTGATCACAAACAAGACTCCAAATGAATGTTGCTTTGAATCTGCTGGATGTGTTAATGGTCAACTGTTCACTAACAAAATCTAAACTTACAGTATAAAAGGTGATAATATGTTAGTGTTGTGTTTACAGTCTGTGCTGCCTCCAGGTAGCCAAATAAATCAGTAGCTGTTTCCAAGGTCAAGAATGAACCTTGAACCTCTTATCAATTGTAGTATTGTATGTTATTTTACCTTAACTACATAACACTCTAATATTTAAAACATTCCCCAACACAACCTCTTATTGTTAAAAGTCGTGATTTCAATTTGGGTTTTTATACTGAAAAAAAACAAAAAGAACAAAAAGCAGCAGTGGACATCTTAAATAAAGGTTGAATGCCATTGTGTATTTCTATGTGCAATAAAAGTTCATTGTCAAAGATCTTGAGTCTTCCTCTTCCTGGGGATGTTGTTGCTTTTTCCAGATGTGGATAATACAAAAATGGCCTCAATTGTTAATGTACCTAAAGCAAATTCCTTTATCATCACTACAGGCTCTCTGGCAGTATCGGTCACCGATATGACGGCTCCTGTTGTCGGGTCATCTGGTGGAGTGTACGCTCTGGTCTCAGCACATTTGGCCAATGTAGTAATGGTATGTTTTTGTGTGTGCAGATTATTATCACATCACTCAGTTGTCCTGTCACTACAGAACACTGCCGCATCATCAAAGCAGTCTGCTCCGGGCCCCAGCAGTTGCTGCTCTATCTACAGATGCCATACATTCCTCACGATCCCCATCAGTTTGTCCTTTTCCCAAAGATCACAAAGTGTGTGTGCACACATTTATGTGACAGCATGTGAAGAAATCCCATCCCACTGACATCTGTGTCTGCTCTGTTTGGTCTTAACTCCCCATCCTGTGGGTCATTACACATACATGCAAGGCGCTCAGGTGAACCTCCATCATGTGTAATTGGGTACTCATTATGTTCCCTGCCAGATCCTCCACAAAATTCTTGGGGTCAGGGTGGAGGAGTTTGTCCTCCTCTCAGCTGAAATCATATTATCTAACACAGCATGAACAGATTGGGGGGTCAGAGTGTCTCTTGGGCTTTCAAAATTGACTTGAATTGAGACAGAGGGCAAGATCTCATGTCATTTCATATCAGCATGTGTGTCTGTGTGTGTGTCTGAGGAGGACTTGACCTTCTAGCACTGTTCTTGTGTCTTTATAATCAGAACTTGAAGATGTCCTAATGATTTCTCCTTTCTCTCTTTCTTTCTCTTTTTGTAGAATTGGTCGGGAATGAAGTGTCAGTTTAAGTTATTCCGGATGGCCATGGCTCTGGTTTGCAGTACGTTTCAATGAAGATGCCACACTCACCTCAGTTTAAGAATAATTTTTCAGCAGAAGAGTTGCACTTTTAATCTGCTTGTGATAACTGTTCCATCACTAGAGTCAAATCCTTATCAGACAAACACAATTTTGCTCCAAAGGCAACAATATGAAACTTTCTGGCTATGCATTTTTCAGACTGCATAAAAGTGCCCCTATTCATTTTCTGTTACGCCATAAAATCGCTTTGCAAGGCAGTGTGGGATTCCAGGCAATGCAAGACTGACCAGCGATGCACAAAAAAGGGAAGGGTTGAAAGTTGATTTACTGAAAAACTCACAACAAAAAAGTAATGCAGTGGGGGGTCAGAAAGTTTAGTCTTTATCTGCTGAGGATCCATGTCTGTGTAGGAGAACACCATGACTGCTGTTTCTGGGGTCCCTTGCCTCCAAGATGACAGATACAAACAAAAATGATATTCTGCTTGGCACAACGTCAAGTAAGTTGTTTAGTAAGAGTTGTTTACTCACACAGTGTTTAACATCGACTACTTGCCCATGACCCATGACACGCCCACAACAATGGGTGACAGTGGGTCTGCACTGTAATGGGATTTGGAAAACAGGGCTATAATGTCTAGTGAGAGATTTTAGATCATTTAGCTGACTAGTGGGTCTTCTAGTGTACCACTAGATGTGTGACCCATATTGTGGAGTAGAGATGTGGCTTTGAACCAGGAATTTCAGATCTTCAAAGAATACAAAGTTAAAGAACATAAATAGCTTTTATTAACACAGACCTTATCCTCCTTGCCCTTGCACTGTTACTGATGAGAGTTTCTGTTGAAAGATATGCTTAAATTGTCTTAAAATCTGCATTCTTCTCCATTGGATTAAAGAATAGGTTTTCAATTTCTTTAGTCTTTCAACAGTAGTCTGTTCATTCTAGCCATTAAGAGATTCTTTAGTAATGCGAACTGTAGATTTCTACCCCAATTACTTACACTGGAAGCCAATCTAAGCGATGGTGGTGGAACTCTACAAACTGTGCTTGGTGCAAAAATGAATAGTTTTACATAGTATCTAAATTTAATATGATGCCTCAGCAGATTGTATTTAACAAATCAAGGGAATAGCTTCTGAAGTTATCTACAACGAACTACGTACATACTTACACCTTGCAAATATTGTGTTTTTTCTCTTTCTCCCTCTGTCTGCTCACAGTGAGTGTAGAGTTTGGCCGGGCCGTGTGGCTGAGGTTCTACCCTCCGGCCTTTCCTCCTTGCCCCAATCCCAGTTTTGTAGCTCACCTGGGAGGAGTGGTGGTTGGTCTGACGCTGGGTGTGGTGGTGCTGCAGAACTACGAGCAGCGACTCCAGGAGCAGTCCCTGTTTTGGATATTCTTCTGTGTCTATACCCTGTTTGTGGTCTGTGCTGTCTTCTGGAACATCTTCGCCTACAGCTTGCTTGATGTGCGACTGCCCCCGCCACCATGACTTGCTTATTAGAGCCAGACAAGACCCTGTATCCCCTTTATTGCTCCACTGACAGATGCCTCACCAACAGGAAGGATGAGTCAGCCCTTATATCCTGAGGTTTGTTGTGGGTTGATCAGAGTCATCTGACAGCCACCGTCCTACATCCAGCGCTCTGATGCAGGGAGGCTCCTGACATGCAGCAGCCCTTGCTATCCATCTGCCTACCAGCTACCTTCTGGGTTAAGCCTTACCATTGTTGTTCCCGCTTACCATGCCAGCTAACCTCCACCTCTTTGCTCTTTTACTACATCTCTGTTTTACGTTTGTCTCAAGAGTATCAGCCAGTTGGACATTTGTTGACAACACTGTATTGACAAATGAGAAGCCTCGGATCTAACACAGCAAAAACAGTCCTGTCCACATTGCTTAACCTTCTCTGCCTCTTCCGCCTCAATCCAACGGTGCCTTCTCATGGAGACGTCAGCCTGATGAAAGTATTTCTGCACAGTTGCCTCTTGTGTAGGGTGACAGCAGTAAAACCCTGCAGTATAAACGGTTTTCCAGGCAGAGAGAAGTTCATGAAAATCCTGTGATCTGCCTGCCTCCATCAGTACTGTTCATCAGTAAATGAACAATAAGGTCATTAGAGAATTTAGGCTTAGTTGGTATTTTGTCATCATTACAAGCGACTCATACACACAAAAGGTTTAGATTAACCAGAAAGTAGGATATAGAGAGAGCACATAGTGTATAGGCTACAGCAACCTTCATATATTATCATGAATTTACCTTTGTAGGAAAGTGTGGGTTACTATTCAGTGTTGCCTTGAGCAATTGGCACTTCCCCAGAGAAGGATTTATTTGTGTTCAGCGCTATTTGAACTTGTGTCTTTTTGCGTGTGCGACAATTGTACCATTGTGTGTACAGATAAAAAAGAAGCAGAAGTGCCATTCAGACTTTAAGCTTTCCAAAATGATGCCAAAACATTGCTACAAGCAGTAGGGGAAGAGTGCATCCCCTGGCAAGAATTTGTGTAAGAAAAATTAATCTAATTTTGATTGTAAGGAATCGTTGGAATGTAACAAATAATGTTCACGAAGAATCTCTTGCTGACACAGAAAAATTGTAGTTATTTTGTTGTCCCCTCTGGGCATTTGCAGTGATTTTTACAATGGTTGAAAATTGTGAAGAAGTGACAGAAGTTTATTTAATGATTGGCAAGGTGGTGAATTAAGGAAAGTGGGATTAGGCTAATTCACCGCTGAAAACATTCATCGATGGAGACATCCGGGCCGTTCGGAATAAATCTAGTCTTTTTTCTGATTACCAATTGAGAAGAGCACACATGCCTGACCTCAACTACATTCGGGCTGGGGACGTTTTACTCTCATACAGGAGGCAGTGGGGGAAAATAACTAAATCAATACTCTCTCATTAGTTTCTGTCACAAATGAAATTGCTAATTGATTGAACTGGGATAGAAAACAACCCCAGCCCTCAGCTGTGTCTGAAACTGTACTGTACTTTAACCTCATGTTACGCTGGTAACTGCTTCGCACAAACATTATTATAATGTAATTATACACAGATTAATATTTTAACATGCATTTGCTGTTGATTTTGTTTTAACTTGGTGATTATGGTATGTTGTGTAAATTGTTTGGTTGGTCTGCATTGTGATATGTTAGTTATATCCTGTATGTATCCTATTTAAACACTTGGTAAAGATGGCCTGGGATTGTATATAATAAGGGCTACTGCAGAAAACTGTGTGAGGGGCAAATTGCTGAAAATATTTTAACATTGTGCATATTTTGTAGATTTGATATGTACATAGCGAAGTACATTAAACTTTTTTATACAGAAACAAAATATGATTTTGATGGATTTTTGTCCTCATTTATTTGAGTAAATTAATGTTCTTGTTTGTCTGTGCATTGGTGAATCTGACTCTCCTATGGGTATACAAACAGTAGTAGTTTTCATATGATTTTTCAGTTTAGCTACTGTGCTTGTCATCTTTTATTGTCAGTGTATATGAATAATTTTAAAACATTTATCTCCAGTTGTCCTGTCCAAAAACCTCATTGTGACCTTACCTGAGGTCTGACATGGTCGCACTTACACTTACCACTTTCAATGAAATATTTAGGGACAGAAATGACCCCACTATTGTGAAAAGAAAAGTGCTCAAACCATGCAGGTTTGCTGCCTTAAAACCAGATTAGCTTCAAACTCCAAACCCAAAGCAGACGTCAAAGTGATCAATGTATGTGGGAGCATACAAGAATCAGCCATAATTCATTCAGAGAAGGGACCCCTTAAGCTGTCAGTGAACGTCTTCTCTGTCTAGCCGGCATGAGTGTATGGAGAGTAGCCGTTTTGAAGGCGTACAATGAAAAATTCATTAGGTGGCCAAGGAAAGCCGTCTTAGTTGTATTTCCCCTTCATAAATCTCCTATTCCAGAGGTAATCATTCACCTTGGTGAGAAAGAGAAGACAAGGGGAGCTGCAGGGAAGAAAAATCTGTCTGAACGCATTTGTAGTATCTCTGCATTTATGCTGCCTGCTGAGAGCAGCACTTGTTCCAATTTGGCCCTGTTTTAATATGCATTTCACATATTTTTAGGTATACACAAGAAGTTGGACTGATAGTTTATACTCTGATGAATGATTATTACCAGTGCTTTTAACCAGAGGAACGGTCTGACAGTGGCATTGCTGGTGTAGTACTATCCATTTTGTCATCCTAGTCTGCCAGTGTTATCTATGCAGTGTATTTGTGCACATGTGTAGGGTTTGGGGAAGAGCACAATTGTCTCTGCTCTTACTATTTTTACATAAACAGAATGTTTGTCCAGTGTACATCAGACTGCATCTTGGCTAAATCAGTGGTCTCTAGTATTTATAGGACACATGCAATTATGACACTACATGGCCAAACGTATGTGGACAACCAGGCAACTGTGAACACCAGTACATTATATGTGATTTTGAACATCTCATTCTAAAAGTATGAGTACACACACAGTCTCCACTATCCCTGGTGATATTAGCATGTCCCTTAATTGGACCTGAGGGGCCCTAGCCCAAACCAAAAGTAAAGAAAAGATGATTGACAGGGATGTCTACATACTCTGGCATATGTAATTTTGTACAAAATACACAGTCTTTTAAAAATTACAGATTGGATGCCAAAACACATCCATGGTGCCAAGGCACGGGATCCAGTTTCCTTTTCTGCAACTTTGTCTCCATCAAGTGGATACTGACGACAAAACAAGTCGCGAATGCAAGTGCAAAGATGTCTTGCAAGGCTAGACAGCATGCCCAATGCTATGGGCCTCTTCACAGTGTCCAGAAAGGTCTAGTGTAGATAAATAGCCTAACTGGAGAGAAATAAACACGCCGTACATCCTGCCAGAGAGATGCGTTAAATCACGGCCAGCCAGAGGTGTGAAATCTAACGTCTTTGTACCTGATTAAACATGCGGATAATTTCCTATTCATACACTCACCTAAAGGATTATTAGGAACACCTGTTCAATATCTTATTAATGCAATTATCTAATCAACCAATCACATGGCAGTTGCTTCAATGCATTTAGGGGTGTGGTCCTGGTCAAGACAATCTCCTGAACTCCAAACTGAATGTCAGAATGGGAAAGAAAGGTGATTTAAGCAATTTTGAGCGTGGCATGGTTGTTGGTGCCAGACGGGCCGGTCTGAGTATTTCACAATCTGCTCAGTTACTGGGATTTTCACGCAGAACCATTTCTAGGGTTTACAAAGAATGGTGTGAAAAGGGAAAGACATCCAGTATGCGGCAGTCCTGTGGGCGAAAATGCCTTGTTGATGCTAGAGGTCAGAGGAGAATGGGCCGACTGATTCAAGCTGATAGAAGAGCAACTTTGACTGAAATAACCACTCGTTACAACCGAGGTATGCAGCAAAGCATTTGTGAAGCCACAACACCCACAACCTTGAGGCGGATGGGCTACAACAGCAGAAGACCCCACCGGGTACCACTCATCTCCACTACAAATAGGAAAAAGAGGCTACAATTTGCAAGAGCTCACCAAAATTGGACAGTTGAAGACTGGAAAAATGTTGCCTGGTCTGATGAGTCTCGATTTCTGTTGAGACATTCAGATGGTAGAGTCAGA
>NC_060153.1:16622696-16639103 GCF_021292245.1 Micropterus dolomieu
TTACCACTGTGCAGGCTGGTGGTGGTGGTGTAATGGTGTGGGGGATGTTTTCTTGGCACACTTTAGGCCCCTTAGTGCCAATTGGGCATCGTTTAAATGCCACGGCCTACCTGAGCATTGTTTCTGACCATGTCCATCCCTTTATGGCCACCATGTACCCATCCTCTGATGGCTTCTTCCAGCAGGATAATGCACCATGTCACAAAGCTCGAATCATTTCAAATTGGTTTCTTGAACCTGACAATGAGTTCACTGTACTAAAATGGCCCCCACAGTCACCAGATCTCAACCCAATAGAGCATCTTTGGGATGTGGTGGAACGGGAGCTTCGTGTCTTGGATGTGCATCCCACAAATCTCCATCAACTGCAAGATGCTATCCTATCAATATGGGCCAACATTTCTAAAGAATACTTTCAGCACCTTGTTGAATCAATGCACGTAGAATTAAGGCAGTTCTGAAGGCGAAAGGGGGTCAAACACAGTATTAGTATGGTGTTCCTAATAATCCTTTAGGTGAATGTATAATGTACCTTTAAACTACAGAATCTGTGACCGTTTATGTTTGAGATCTATTCACACCATGCCATTTGGCAGAAGATAATGTAATTCAGAATGACTGCAGTTTAATTTCCTACCTGCAGACACCTAGCACTAAACACACACCTTTAATTAACTTTTTATACAATAAGAAATACAAATACAGCAAAAAAAAAAAAAAAAGAGAGGCAAAAACAAGTACAAAGGTAGGTAGGTAAAGTAGTAGCCTATTAAGTTTAGTATTGGTCGTTATATCTTTTTGTTTATCTCTTTGATTATTTTTGTTACTTTGCAAAGTCCACGGCCCGTGTATCGTTATTGCTCTCCGGTGTTGTTGCACCCATACATTATTTAAGCTGTTAAGTCATGAAGTGTTATGGGTTTACAAAACTAAATTTCGACCTTTGAGTTAGTGAAGCGGAGGCCCACATAATAATGCAACTTGAAGTCTGCAAGAACACCCTTTCAAATCATCATATGGTCAAAGAAACTCCATCAAGAACTGTAACATGGACTGGTGGTATTTAATGTAACACTCTCACGATCATGGATGTATGAAGCCTCCAAATCTAGGGGCGTGTCTGTGACGTGACGTCTACTTTGTGTTTACGCGAGACTACATCGTCCCCTACAACTTCCTCCTGCTAAGCGCCATTTTCGGCGTTGTTGCGGAACTACAGCATGCTGTTGTCAAACAGATAATAAGACTAGTATTTACCGTTGTAAGACATCTTTTTCAGTATTTGTTAAGATGGGACGAAAAAAGAAGAAGCAGATGAAGCCATGGTGCTGGTATCCTTTTGGCTGGATGACGATATACCAGCGTGGAAATGCTGGAGGCTAAGTTACATGTTAGCTTGACAAAAGGAAGGCCCAAGCTAGCGCCTCCGTGGGTTTATCGGCTTAGCTGTTTGGCCTTCAAATCGCTTTGATTTTATCCAGTCTGTTCTTAATATCTCGAACGTTAACTGGTTTGTGTTGAGTTAACTGTATCGCTAAGAGAAAACGTAACACTTAAACCCTGTTCTGATGTTAGCTAGCTAACATATTAGCCATGCATTGACGATTCAGCCCCAGTTAACATGTATGATTTAAACTTCCAAGGCTGATTACCCTGAAACCTTGTAGTTTTAAAAGTTGTTGTGCATTAACCATACAATGAAGACTAAGTTGCGCCTCAGATCAGTCATCACTAACGTAATTTTTTTCGAGTCGTGTGACTCTGCCTTGGTGAGCTCAGGTGTATCATGGGTGTTTTGCTCATGTTTCCTGTTTCGCACAAACTCCATAACTCCTTATGCAAGGTACTGTAATCGAGACTTCGATGATGAAAAGATCCTCATTCAGCACCAGAAGGCAAAGCATTTTAAATGCCATATTTGCCACAAGAAGCTGTACACTGGCCCAGGCTTGGCTATTCATTGCATGCAGGTGGGTTTCTTTTCCTTTATTTAAACTAGTTTAGTTCCTAAGTATCTTACTTTTCTACTTCCTGGAATTTAGGGCCATTATATGTCCTCGTGAAGTGGGCAATGCATGTACTTTGCATGTTATGACAGTATGCACTGGCTCACTTTGCATCCGTTTCAGGTACACAAAGAGACAATTGATAGCGTACCAAATGCAATTCCTGGAAGAACAGACATTGAGTTGGAGATTTATGGTATGGAGGGGATACCAGAGAAAGACATGCAGGAAAGAAGACGGACGTTAGAACAGAAATCACAAGGTTTGTACACTTCCATGTACTTTTCTTGCCAATTTGATAAACACAATGATTGTATCTTTGTATCCTAAGGCCTAGATGGCAGACTTAAGTGTTTCTTGAGATCATGGGATATCCCGATCTCAGTTCATTGTATGTTCCGCAACTACTTGGCTTCTGAAGGCTGTGTTCTTACATTAAAAGTAACCATGTTTCATCTAGAGCCTTAGGTTAATTTACATTTTGTTTAAGCCCCACCATTACCTTTTTAATATGAGTAATACCTCTTTCTGATTTCAGAGAGTCAAAAAAAGAAGTCAAACAACCAGGACGACTCCGATGAGGAGGACGACGATGATGATGAAGCAGGACCCTCGGCACAGCAGGTTGCTGCTGTCCAGCCCCAGCCAGGTTACGCTGCTCCAATGGCACAGCTTGGGATGCCTCCAGTGACTGGTGCACCTGGGATGCACCCTGGAGGATATCAAGGCAAGGAACTCTTCATAAAGGAACAGTTGGGAATCAACACTGACAAAAAATACTCATAAGTTCACTGAGTTAGACCCCATTGAATTTACGTAAAGCATGTCACCTTAAGGACTCTCAAAGCTGAAACTCTAAAAGGCACTAAATACCTTTTTATAATGTGTAACTTTGTGGCAAGTCTTCTGTTAGGTGTGTTGATGATATCTGTGAAGATGTATGAGCTTTTGTGCCTTTTCTTTTCTTTTTTTACGTAAGAGATTATAGGAAATGGATCTCTACAGCACTGCTGTTCATATTTTGCCAAGGAATGTGTTGGCCAAAAGTACCGAACACAAGCATTAGTCATGCATTGTGACTTTATTTCCTATACTAAACTCAAAGTTAAGGCTTGAGACTTGAATGTGATTTGCAAAACTTCGACCTGTGCTGTTAATTTGGGTGGTTGGGTTGTTGGACATATGTCGGTTTTTCTCTTTAATTTTAGCTAGAACTTATATTTTATAGCATTGTCACATGTAAACCTCTCCCACCATTTTCTACATTATTTGTGTTGTCTTCATCACATCTCTGCATTTAATAATCTGATTATAGTTTGATGACTTAATCCTAATTTGTGTGTGTCAGATGTATATTCTTTAAGTAAGATATGACACACTATACTATTGCTCAGAAGTGTCCACATTGCCAACCGGTTCAGAACTGCAGTCTAAAAAACGTGTAGCAAAATTGAGTTCAAGAAACTGTGTGATTACAGCAGGAAAAAAAGTGTCTAGGATTTTTGCACATGGATTCATTTGTTGTGGCTTCAGATTCCTTGGTGTATAAGCTGCCTGTCTGTAGGGGGATGTAGCGTTGAGTTGTTGGTAAAATGGAACATGTCCCTCTGACTCACTGTTACAGGAATGCCTCCTATTATGCCAGGCGTTCCTCCCATGATGCACGGCATGCCTCCTGCCATGCATGGAATGCCACCAGGGTAAGAGCTCTCATTCACTGTGTTTAAACTTTAATGATACCTTTTTTAGATTCAGTGTTTTCTGTTTGATTCTTTAATTGTACTGATCATATGTTTATTTTGTAATATAAATTAGATGTAATTTTCCTGTAGTTATAGTAACACCAAATCATTATTGGTCTTTTACAGCATGATGCCAATGGGTGGAATGATGCCTCCCATGATGCCAGGGATGCCTGGTATACCCCCTGGTGAGTTGTATTGGGGTTACACAAGACATTTATAATCAATATTGGTGGTATTTTTGCAACACTATTGTTGTTGAAAAGTTAGTGATTTCTAACAAATTATGTGGCAACACCACTGAAACACCCATCTTTATGTTGCGTTCAGTGTCGTGCTCACTGGCAACAAGATTGGATTTCCTGTGACTAAGAAGGGTTATTGCACATGTTTGATTGTTTAGGAATGCCACCTCACATGGCTCCAAGGCCAGGGATGCCCCATATGGCCCCGGCACCTGCAGTAGGAGCGATACCCGGTCGACCGGCAGCGCCAGTGGCCCAGCCCGCTGTCACCAAACCCCTTTTCCCCAGTGCGGCACAGGTGGGCACCATGCAACACATACAGACCTTTTAGAGAATTTAGCTGTTTGTCGGTCTCATTATTCACTGTCAGTAGCATTCAGGTTTTATGTTATTAAAACTTCCATATGGTCTCTTATGAACAAAGCACTTATAGCACATATTTTATACATATTTGATTTCCCAACACTTCTGATTTCTGATGTTTTGTTTCCTCATTTCTGCAGTCAGCTGTTCCGATATTTTCTGTCCATCTCACCCCCATTCTATTTTTTTTAATCAGTGTCACTATTGCGTAGTATTAATTTGTTCTCATAATAGAATCTGGATAGATTATGTGGACATGTTGCACTCCAATGCTGTGATCTCCTTTCCACCATGCTGCAGATGGGCTCTGATGTTCAAAGCAGCACAGCAGCCATTTCCTCTCCACCTGCAGACCTTCAGTCTGTCTCCTCGCAGCCTCTCTTTCCTAACACGCCACAAGTACGCCCACAGGCAGCACTTTGACTTGGACTGTGGCAGCTGCATGTTGCTTATTTGTTAACTCTGCGTTGTTGTAAACTAGGCTGATTATTAACAGTATTTGCCTGGGAAGCCAACTGGTGCATCAAAATGAGCACGTTGGCCATGATGTTGGTGTCGGAGGATAATTGTCCCTGACAATAACTGACACACGTTTTGTCTGTGAGCTTTATTAGCATGCATGTGCTTTAATTAACACAGAATGAGGCATAACAATGGATTTTATTTTGCATCATCCACTCCTCCTAACCTCTGAAGCATGAGTTCTGCAATAACTACTCATAATCCTGTGAAATGACTGAAACATTTTTTTTCTGATTTCTAAATGTCTCGTAGTTATACTTGTATCTTAGGAATGGTGTTTCATATAATGTTTAATTGGCCATGCTGGATACAAAGGATTGAACTAGTTTAGTGCTGTTTTTTTTATTTTTTTTTATTTTTTAAAGTAAATGGGTGTAAGTGTATAGTGAGATCTTTTTTTATTCCTCAAATTAAAAAGACTTATTGGGATAATGTAATTCACAAGTCAAATTAACGCGTATATTCCACATTTAAAGTGGAATCCTAATACTATTTCACTATATTCAGAGTGACCAAATCATTAAAAGAAGAGTAACTTTGAGTGTTTTGTTACATGATGGTCAAAAAGGCTTAATCCGTTGAGTATTTTGAGATTTTGTTTTGTATCTTAAGGTAAGAAAGTATCAGTTTGCAGTTACCTGTATTGTGTCTTTGCACAGGCCCAGCATAGCACTTCAGGAGCTGCAGCTTCGAACTCCCACAGTACAGCCGCCTCCTCCGACCCTCCCAAAGCAACATTCCCCGCCTACACCCAGCCCTCTGTCTCTTCTTCTTCCACTTCTTCTTCTAACCCCTCTAGCAGCACTGTGGCCAAACCCCCTGCCACAGTGGCCACTAAGCCTGCCACCCTCACCACCACGAGTGCAACTAGTAAGTTGATCCACCCTGATGAGGATATCTCACTGGTAAGTTGCTTGAGCTTTATTTTTTGCCCTTTTCACAGTAAGTAATGACTGATACACATAATAGTACATTTAGTGGTGAATGGGTTGGTGCACTATTAGACAATCGTTCTGATTCCTAATAGCAATAATTGTGATCATCGTGAAATTAGAAATGTATTTAATATCCACAAAGTGTGAAATGGAGCTCTTAGATTGTATATCCTTACTCTTACTTAGTAGTTTCTCTTTTGTGGTTACGTTGAAGGATGATTCTGAACTTGAATATCCTCTGTGTGAAATCAGGGCACGCCAACATTGGTACCCAATTCCGCATTTTTTGTGAGTGTTTATCTTTGTACTGTAAGGGGCATAACTGCGTTTCATTAGTCTGAATGTTTGCGTTGTGTGTTGTCCCTGCCAACAGGAAGAGATGAAGGCCCAGTTGCCCCGTTACCAGCGTCTTATACCCAGGCCGGGTCAGGCCCATGCGGCTGCTCCACCAGTGGCGGCTGTGGGCAGCATTATGCCCCCACAGCAAGGCATGCCACCACAGCAGCCAGGCATGAGGCATCCCATGCATGGTAAGGAAGAACTGGAGAACGCACAAGCCAGAAGCATGTTGCATGTCACATTAGCTGTGGCATAACTTTATTTATATACACTAAAGTTTAAGGGACATCAGCTGTTGAATCGGTTAACACATTCTGCGCTCTGTGTTCTATCTGCAGGTCAGTATGGCGCTCCTCCTCAGGGCATGCCAAGCTACATGCCTGGAGGGATGCCTCCATATGGGCAGGGTCCTCCTATGGTGCCCCCTTACCAGGGAGGCCCTCCCATGGGCATGAGGCCACCCGTCATGTCTCCGGCTGGGCGCTACTGAAGCAGCAAAGCATCCACCACATTAGGTTTGAGGTTAACACCTTTCTCTCATCCTTGTGCTTTTTCGAACCTAGCTGCAAACAAAGAGCAGTAAGACCAGTGGTGGTGAAGACAAACATTATTTGTTAGAACACGTGGACGTTTAATGTAACATCTTTTATTGAAAAACAGCAAAACACCACATTAAGTCCCCGAAAGCTATTGTCATTTGATCATATGTAAGGATATTTTTTGTTCCCATAGGTTTCACTCAGGTTAATAGAAGTGAAGTGTGTTAAAAAGATTCATATTTCTTTTGAAGCTGCTGGAGTTACATGAACGTACCAACCCCTTAAAAAGGCAAGTTTCTCTTGTAAACATTTGATTAATTTTATTTTTTGTTTATTTTTTTTGGTAGATTGATTGAGGCCCTCACAGCATGTTTAGGTGCTGTTGGACTTGCGTCCCCAACCTTGGTTGGTGAGGGTCTCAGTGATGAAAATGATTCCAACCTAAGTAGTGTTACAAATCCATGACTCATCAGTCTCTAGCTTTATTCTTATTTCAGGTTTGTTTTTAATATTTCCTGATCAAAAGGGTAACCTGTATGCATCCTTTGTAATGTTTTATGAATCTGTTGTAATAAAATTCATCTTGAAATCCAATGCTGGTTTGTCCTGACGTACGTGGAGGTGAGTCATGAAAGGTTTGTACTGGTGCTGCATTCTTAGACATCTTATGGCTCTGTTTAACTACAGGATTTCATCAGGTATTTAAAAACCAAGTTTGCCATCATCTGTTTTTGTCATCTGTGGAGTGCACCTTACAGATTTGTTATAAAAAGCTTGATATTAACGTACAAAAACATTCTTTACAGTTTAGGAACGGCTTAAAGATTTAGTGTGTTAGTCTTTTTTAACACCAGCATAAAACTAAGATGTTGGCCAACTTCTGGTTCCAAATACTGCATGTTACCTCACGATAATGTTGGAAATAACTGCAGATTAAATTATGATACTTAACAGCAGTGAAAGAGAAACATGTCATTCCTGATTCACTTTATTTTTTTTATTTTATTTTTTTTGTCTGTCCATACCAGTACTGAAACACGCATGCATGAATTCTATAATGTCTCATATCAGTTATGTCCTCATAATCTACTATAGGGTTCAAGCAAAACTACAAACCCAGCTCTACAGTAGCTCAGTATTAAATTTCAATTTTGTGAAGCTCAGTTTTTTTTTTTTATTATTAAAAAGTTGATTAAAACATTACTTTCATTTGACTTTCCTCTTACCACAGTATTGCAGCTTATCAGCTGTATGCAACTTTATCAGCCATTCAGTGGTTTAGAGGTTTATCCCTGTGCAAATCTCAAATAGTAAATGACTCAGTTTGCACCTGTGATTTACAGTAGCATGTACTTCAGTTGCTAGTGCATCCATTCCTGCAAAATATGTATTGTACAAGTTTCAAAATGTTATGACAAAAGAAAAACGTCTTTAGCAAGGAGCAGTGGTCACAAGAAGACCCTCACCAGCACTGACTGATACCTAATATTGGATTGCTAAACAGCACAGACTACGATATAAGAGTAACAGTAAATCAACATGTGACTGTCTCAAGAGAAACTGCTTTGCTAGATTGATGTTTACCGCAGTGCTAGTTTGTATTGCTGGGTGGTTTTGTGTGTTCATTAATTTTTTTTTATTTTTTTTTTTAATATGTACAGAATGTTTTACATACTCATCAGCCAGGGTCATCTCTACTAATGCTATGTTGGAGATTGCTCCACTGGAAGCAATCTCTGAGAGTGAACCTGATTGTGTAAAGTTGTAGATAACAGGTGCACAATACTGAGTGTAGTGCACACATGGATCAAAAAATGGGGGTACAGGAAGTACTTAGGAGGTATTTAGTGTGGCACAAGATTTTCCTCTGCCCATATCACTTACTGCTTTGTATTTGTTTTTGTTGTCTGTAGCCCATCCATATCAGCCTTAAAACCCACTCAGCTGGCATGACAGGTCAGTTAAACCCAGTAAGTACCTGATGTTTATTATAGTGTGGGTCTGTCCTGTACAACTGGATGCTAGGCCATCTATTACCTGCTGTGTTGTGTTTAAAAGTATGTTTTTAAGATAAATGAATCTTACATAAGAGGATGTCTTAAGTGACATGTTAATTCCTTTTTAGCTATTTAAAGGTAAAATACTTGGGAAATGTAAATGTTGAGTTTATATTGTTTTGTCTGGGATGAAGTGGACCAACATGGTAAGTAGTCAGTAGTGGCCTTAAAGGTTGTGTGGGGTGTTGAAAGGTCAGCTCACCCTAATGAGCACTTTCCTCTAGGCCTGTCTAGCGCAGTAGTTCCCAACCTTTTTTTTAATTTTTTTTTAAAAGGGTAAAAGATAAAGCAGCAAAGATGTTCTGATCTCGAGTTCCGAGTATGAGTCAAGCTTCTCCCTTCCTGGTAATAAATGGCCGTGTCTTTCAAGCTTAAAACACAGGCCTTTTGTCCAAAATATGAAGCCTAATTCGATTATTTGAGCTCCCTCCAGCGCCACAGAAGACAATACACAGCTGTTTTAAAAGGCTGAGTGGTCCTCGTGATGAACATCTGATTTAATGTGTAAAATCATGGGAGTGCCCCTTTTTGAAATGAAGTCTACTTGTGAACAAAAAGGTGAACGTGGGGAGAAATTCAACACGATTTTGTGTAACAAATGTTGTTTTTCTATTTTGACCCTTTTAATCATCTCCTGATCCCTCATATACTTCATGGAAACCTGACCTCTGGTTGTGAACCGCTGATCTAGCAGATACTTTTGATTTTAAGATGGAAACAAAAGAAAGAAACCTTGGGCACACAAAAACAAGACTACAGCTAGACACCACTAGAGATAAGAGGGCAAATGTTTTTTAAGTTTGATTAGTGTTTGCAACCGCATGTACTTAAGGATCAGAAGTAAAGATTAGCTCTTAAAACCATTGTGGAAGGAAAATGGTTCTTCAAAGTTTAAATGTATTAAATCTGAGGTTAATGTGGTCTTGACAAAGTCATATGATACTCAATGTAAGTGTTTTTCTTCAAATGTTCTTGTTTTAGGATCAGGTGTATTTTAATTAAATGAATACAAGCTGTCCTATAAAGAATTATTGTCCAGAAAGTAACTTGATATTTGAATGAAAATGTGACTCAGATGTTTTGAACATGTTTTTCTTTCTTCAATAAATGAATTACATTATTTTGCTGCCACTTCTTTTTCTTCAATCACTGATTCAAACTAGAGGTGAAATTCGCCATTTTGAAGCTCCATGGCCTTCAGGTGCTCAGTGTGGGCATTCAAGAACCAGTGCGCCACCTTGTGCCTTATGGATGATATATACGGACCCCTTCAACAGATTCACGTTAGACCACTGCTCAGTGACAAAGGCAGTAAAAACCCCTGGTGTGTTAGACTGTCTGATTAATTTATTGTTTACAGAAAAAAAAAAATGCCATTTGTCTAAGATGAGATCTGGGCATCCCTGTTAAGTGATCATAAAGTAAAAACATTGTTAAAAAAAAATCAACACTGCGGTGAATTAATTATGAAAATGATGAAGTAACACAATTATTTTCAGTTATTAAATAATTAGATTTTTAGGGGTCGGGAACCCTATTGTTTTTGCTCGGATTTTATTTTTTTTATTTTCTTCCGTGCATAAAACTCATACTGTGGCCTAGACGGTAACTATTAGGGACGCGAAACTCACAAGGTAGGTTCACAGCCTCAAGAGTACCTCAGGCGCCAAAATCCGCACACTGCTACCTCTAGGGGGCGCTATAAGCAAGGTCAACGCGTTTGGGCTTGGAACTTCCGCCTAAGAAGGGGTGTATCAAAAACCTTATATCCACGCGTTCGGGGGATCGAGCTGAATGTTGTGTATAGGCCACGCCCATTTCCGCCTAGACGGTTTTTTTCGCTACATTGCGAAAACTGAAAAACCTATTTTAATGAACTCCTCCGAAGCCGCAAGTCCGATCGACACCAAACTTGGCACGGATAATCTCTGGACCAAGCTGATGAAAGTTTGTAGAGGAAATTTTGATCCGACAAAAAATGTCGCACTTATATGCTAGCAAACGTTACGAAAAAGCTGCTAACAGGAAATTATGTCATATCTTCCCTTTGGAATGGCCGATCGACACCAAATTTGGAGCGTTAATGTGGGACGCCCCCCTGAGGGCCTGTGTAACTCGCCCCTAGGGGGCGCTATTTAATCCAAGAAAATTGTTCCTCTATAACCACAAGTTCAGGCTGACATGAAACCAGTGCGGAATTCTTCAGCATGGTCCCCTTACTACAGGCACCAAACTTCACCCACGCCCATTCCCATAGGTGGCGCTGTTATTGCAGATTAAAGACATAGAAAAAAAAATCCCATTGATTTACATGCATTTTATATCTCCATAACCTCAAGTCAGATTCACACCAAATTTCAATCAATTATTCCCAATGGGGCCCTGATACCACCTGAAAAATTTGGTGGACTTCGGCCAAAAGGTGGCACTCTAATCGAACCCCAAAACCCATTCATTTCAATGGGATTTTTCAACCAAAGGACATTTTGCAGGATAACTACGGCTCACTACATTGCACATTCATAAACCTTACGTCTACGTGTTTGGGGGATGCTGCCGATTCCGATGGTATAGGACCCGCCTCTGTGCGATGACGATTTCATTTAGCCAAATCGCGAAAACTGGAAAACCTATTTTAATTAACTCCTCCGAAGCCACAAGTCCGATCGACACGAAACTTGGCACGGACCATCTCTGGACTGAGCCGAAGAAAGTTTGTAGAGGGAATTTTGATCCGACAAAAAATGTCCCAATTACAAGCTAACAAATATTTGCGAAAACGCTAAAAACAGCAAGTATGACATATCTCTGGCATGGAAAGGCCGATCAACACAAAACTTCAGGACCTTATGTGGCATGCCCCCCTGAGGTTTGGTACAGTTAGCCCCTAGTTGGCGCTATTCAAAAAAATCCCATTGACTTACATGCATTTTAGATCTCCACAACCACAACTCCGATTGATACTAAATTTGGGGCAATTGTTCCTCATGGGGCCCTGATCACACATGACATGACATGACATGGTGCATTTCGGCCAACAGGTGGCGCTAAAAGCGAAGCTCAAATCTCTCACTAAAGCGCATACATTCTTATAGCATTTTCACAGGCAGGAAGTTTTGCCTCTGTTTGGAATTGCCCATCAACACCAAACGTGGGGACCTTGTGCGACACAACGGCGGCGCGCCCGGACCGACTCACGCGCCCTCCACGGGGTCAAAGGGTGCGGCTTGTGCCGGGAGGCTTGGACCCCGCTTACAACTGCTTGCAGTTCTAGTTCTTTTTGTATTGAAATATTTCCTAATTTTGATTCAGTATTGTTTTACTTAATATCGGCCACTTTGGTAAACATCACATGACCTTTATGTTTTTAACTTCAGTAATTACCTACAACATAACTAGGTCATTAGATGCGTGGACTGGTGTGTAATGAGAAATGGAAACTTCCTCTGGTGGGCACTTGTGTATATTTCCAGGAACTAATAATGTGTTACAACTATCAGTGAGGGTAGATTTCCCTTCCAGGTCCACCATCTAATTTTGACAAAGCTTAATGAATGGCAAACAAACCTTTAGTTGAACACTAAAAGTCATTAAATGCATTTCTAATGCGTGATAACGCCTGAGCTGCAGCTTCTCAAACATAAACAGACTGATTGTGGTTTCCTGCTGGGCAAATAGATCTTCAGAACAATAGTTGTTCAGAGCTGGTTGTACATCACATTGGGCTGCGGCGATCTTTTGCCATGATAGTACATGATGTAGGACCCATAGAGCAAACCTCCTGTAGAGATAAACATCGCCTGCTACTTTTTGAGTCTAACTTTTAGCATGTGAGAACTAAGTGTCAGGTCTTCTGGTGCGTGTATAGATGAATGATGGACTTGGCATGGTTTGTGCTTCTGTAGGTTTGTGCCTCACCATGCGTAGTAAATCTTTTTTTTTTTTTTTTTAGGGTGACTAAATTTAAGATTTACTATCTTGTTTCCGTTTCTTGTTCTGCATTCAAATTGTGTTACACCCCTGCAGTGGTCAATAACTTCCTGCGCCATTCACTTTTACATTGACAGCTTTTTCTCATGTCCCCTTTGTGGACTGGGTTAAAATGCCTGGAGCTCCAGTTAGAAATGTAGAAGATGTCCCCTAGTCTCAAGTGTCCCAGAATAGGTTTCAAGTCAAAAAAGTCAAGATGTAAGTCTTTTAAGTCTCTTATTGCTGAGCTTTGAAATGGCATCTACAAAACTAAGTAAGAGGGATAAAGTAGCATTTCTCAATTCCATTTAAAAAAAATTATGTATAAATACAGAAGTACAATGTAAACAAAAAACACATCAGTTGCTGTAATTATTCCTCATATTCAAACTGTGAAATGTTGAATAACCTTTAATATTTTTTCTTTTAGTGCATAGGCCTAATATAAAGCAGTGAGGCTATACAAGACCTGCCTGATTGCGTTTATTTAATTGATGTATCAAGTCAAAAGTTAGGATTGATGTTTTTTGCTGTCATATCTTCAAGCCTAAAGTTCGTGTTTTTGTCATTTAAGTCAGACTGAAGTCTCAGGTGTGAAGCTCTGTTTTTTGCATTCAGTCAGCAGGCCTATTTTTAGAGTTGACAGTCTGTCCACTGATGCATATTGGCATCAAAAAGCAGACGCGTCCTGTTCAGAGAAGAGCAGTCAGTATCATTTCCTCTGGGAAATACAGTCTGTGGAAAGTTTGTTTCAAGCATGTAAAAGACAATTAATGCAAATTAAAACATTGAACTTAAAAGAGAGAGGTCAGACTGCCTAAAACAACAACAACAAAAAAAACGATCTTTAGGGCCCTTCATGCACATGTTGGTCATGGTGATTGTGCTGCTGATCCTTTATAGATGCTTCGTAATCTGACCAAACCCTCTCAGCTGTGTCTTACATTCTTCATTCATTTACTATCTTACCTAAGAAGGAGCAGATACAGCATTCATAGTGCTGGTTTGTGTGCGCTTCCTCTTGTTCTTGTCTTGAGGTTTTGAAGGTGGAGCTTCATGGAGTTCCTCTTGGTTTCATTTACAGTTACCCAAACGTTTGACATCCAGTTTTGAGTGCCTGCATCTATGCTGTCATGGTTTACATCACCGACTTCCCTCAGGAACTTCATTAGTGTCTTGTGATGGCATTCAAGATGACTGGGATCAAGTATCTAGCTTGTCTGTGGACTCTGCTCATCACACAGACTGGATGTGGTGAGTGTCATGCTGTTGTTCAGGCTTGTCTGATCAGTTGCGCCCTTTTTAGTTTGAATTGTACTTAAGTTACTGCTGAAGATCAGTACGAGCATTTCTGAGGAAAGTCCATGGGAGTCAGTTTACTTAAACAGGGGGTGGACGAAACAACAGGACCACTTCACAATTCACAACACATAGTGCACCACTGTGCAGTTTTTGGTTGTCAGATTAATTTCACTTTGATCATCTTTTAGGTCACATTTTATTTCAGCATAATGTTGGATTATAATCTAATGTATATTGAATGATTACTTAGTAAATTACAGAATAGGATTTAAACATTTTTGCATAGCCTACTGAAATCATAATATATTTATTGCCCTCTACTACGATTATTCGGTGCAAAATGTTTCTAAAATAGCAATAGCAATTTATTTTGCAACTGAAACATATCTTTATGTAGATAATCCCTTTTATCAGCAGACTAAAAATCGATGCATTCTAACATTTATCTTCTTTTGTTTTTATCAAGTATGCAGTGACATTCAGTTCTTGGAGAGGCATGAGGGGGAGTCCGTTGTTCTTCCCTGCGCGGTTGAGCAGAGAAACCCGGCGCCCTTCAGTGTCTACCTGAAGCGCAACTGGCTGAATCCCGGTGAAGTGCTGTTCATGTACACCAAAAAGGAGTTCAGTGTGGGTAATGATGACGACAAGAACCGCACCAGCGTCAGCGGAGACCCGAGCAGCCACTCTCTGAATGTGACCATCTCTCAGCTGAGGGTCAGTGACACAGACCGCTACTACTGTGAGTTTCTTGTGGAAAACCGTTTCTCTGAAGACGAACAGCTGCGTGGAAAGACTGAATTCTTCCTCCTTGTTGGTGCCGGTGAGTTGTAGTTTTCTTTCATTTCATCCCACACACTTTTTTCACTTGTTTGTCACTTCACAGGAGGTTAAACTTCCCAAAACTAACACCCACAAAATATCCGCACGTCCACATGTAGAGTGGGTTTGGTGTCGTTGTTTATTGTTAAATAGGGCAAACTATAAGAAGGGGATGTAAATAATAATGAGCCAGAAGGAAAAGTGGTCGAACTGTAAATTAAAGGGATCCTCCTTTTGAATTAACTCACTAAAGTACATTATGCTGTGTAGGATACACAGCAAGAGTGATTTTTCACAATCCAAGTGTTCCCTTAATTAATGGTTCTTAACTAAAAGGTGTTATTATTTATCAATATTATTAAAAAAGATATTAATAAATCCTTGTAAACCCCATATAATTATGTTCTTTGTGGTGTGACTCTTCAACACAGCTCTGATCTTGAAATCCAAGCTGCTTGTCTTTCCTTATTTCACAACAAGTTCATCCTTTTTGCCCTGGTTGAGTCACTCCGGTCAGGTTTTTCTTTTGCGATTATTGCCAGTTGTCAGAATTTGGAGCATGAACTGCCACATCTCGCCACACTGGTGTTTCCAGATATGAAAATACAACCCCATCCCTACCACCACACTTCACCACAATGAATTTGATTAAAATTGAGTTGCTCTTTCCCCGAATTCAACAATATATAATACAGAACACAGTAAATTTCAAATTTCAAAATAATGTACCTCAAATATATTTTTTTATACAGCACCCTAATTATACTTTCTAGGGCAGATGATTGTATGTAACCTTTACATAAAAATAATTTATGTTGTAGGACACACTGAAATTCCTGTATATAAAAAAAGTAGCCTATCTACTATTACTGCCTGTTGACTATACATATGTTTTTGCATTCAGTTAGTAATATCTGAGTACATTTACAGTACATGTGCTCAATAATGCTAATACCCTTATGGCTGCTAAATATTCTGACTATCCAGAGGAAAATGGATTTAGAGATTTGCTTAAAGTCCAAATGCATCTTGAAGGCAGCTGCTGTAGGCCTACTCCAAATGATGTCACTGTGTCTCCTAGCCCAAACATGCCACAGGTTATATTGTAAGTTTTATTCCCTCTCCCCTATGGAGACGCCCCTGGGACGGTGAACATAGGGTTGGTAGAGACGTGCGCTGGGGGCTCGGTCGTGCTCCCCTGTCTCCCCCCGCACGGGGAGGGCTTGGCCGTGGAGGGGGTGAGTCTGAAGCGGCAGAGGGACCGGGAACCTGTGGAGCTGTTGTACCACTCAAAGCGTCACCACAGCAGCCGCCATCAGTCCTCTTCCCAGTTCCCAGTTGAGAAGGTCCAGTTGTCCTCGGCGCCCGGCCCCGGCGGCATCACCTACAACCTCACCCTGCAGCAGCTGCAGCCAGACGACAGCGCCCTGTACAGCTGCCAGCTGCTTCAGCGGGGCAGGCCCGAGAGCGCCACCAGTCTAGGGAGACAAGTATTCTTTGTTTCTGTGCAAGGTGGGTCACGTCGCTGCAGGACTTGATCGCCAGGTTACTTACAACTAACCCCCCCCC
>NC_060153.1:16639123-16657560 GCF_021292245.1 Micropterus dolomieu
ACCCCCCCCCCCCCCCCCCCCCCCCTCCTTCTGACTTTTAAAAATGAAAATACCACTTCCTTTCATACTAATTCTGTTGTAGCACCTATGCGTTTCCTCCCCAATCAAATAACGTTAGTAAAGATTCCAGTTATGTTCATATTTGCCAAGTAAACTGTCTTGCAGTGTTGCTGTGTGTTTGTTTCTATAATCGTGATAATAATGATTTTAATTGAGTTTCAGGATCCTCATATGCAAAATGGCTTTCTATCACTTCTGTCAGTTTCCCAGTCGCAGTGTTTCTTTTTTTTCTTTGTATGTCTGTGGATGTGTGCACCACTGATAAAACTGCACAAAAATAGACATTAGGCCTAACGGATGTTAATATTTTGTTGTTGTTGTAAAAGGTGGCAGAGTAATGAAGACACGTTGGTGCTGGATTCATATTAAAATATAATTATAGGCTTTAAAATAGTTTTGTTAGGCTAATACCAAATGCATGGTTTTATAATATGAAAGTGAAAAACTGGCATGTCAGGCAACGCCATAAACCATTCATTTACACAAAGAAAATCATTTTCTGGTGCTACTCTATACATATATTACAGTCAACAAATCGCACAAAAAGACCAAAAGCAATGAATTTATCTTACGAGTAAGTGTTTGATATGGTTTGTTCCTCTGTGCAACAGACCTCTATTGTGATCTAAAACTATTAAAAACACATGAATATGAGCCACACTGTTGCGCTGGGTGACGTGTTGCTTCATTACAAGGGCACTGTGGGGTTTTTTTGAGGAAATCCCACAAACACGTCTCCTTGCTGTAAATACTCACTGGGTATACCAAATGTGTGGCAGCTAAAAATAGTCCCAGACAAATACACAATTTAGGTAGGCCTACTTCTGTTTGATTGAAAGTTGCAGAAAACTAGTGTCCCGTTGTTTTTTAAAGTTCATTTGCAGCAACTAGACTATCACCATTTCTGACAATAAAATATTCACATGTGTAATGGAAGTGGTTGACTCATAGATTATTTAATAAAAGAGATTATTGAAATTCTACGAAGTCCTGTGTTGGAGGTGTAAAATGTCATTGCCGTTGAGGCCATTTCCAACTTTCGCTGAGCAAACCAAACTACTGTCATCTCCTGATAATATCAGCCCGATCAGCCCTCAGATCAGTATGCCTATTCATGAACAGCTTTGAGTGTTAAGCTGTTGATCTTCCTGTTACACAGAAGCTTAGTTGTCTCACAATGACTGATTTCCCCTCAAAACAATAATATATTGTAACTGCAGCCTAGAACTAGGAAGGAAGTTTAGCTCAGTGGTTTATGCAATTCCATGTAACATGTCATATTTGAGCTGCCTTTTAACAACTTACTAGCATGCAATGCTTTTATTTTCAAGTTACAGTATTTTATTAATGCAAATTTAAGCATCAGAGACGAAAATGCAATGCGGCAAGGAAGCTGAATGGCATCACGTACTGAGTGTGACCCTACAGTGAAGTCAACCCTTTTATTGTCAACATTTATCTCTGCTTCTTCACAGGAGGTCGGTGTGGCTGCTCCAGCTACTCTACTCTGCTATATGCTTTGTCCTCAGCCGTGGCCGTTCTCTTCCTCCTGCTCCTCCTCGGATTTCTGGTGATTTATCGCGTGAGTGGACTCATGTGGCTTATACTCTGCTGCTCTGACACAAATAGGGGCGAGAATAAAAACTCATTGCAAGCAGCACCTGCCTGTTGAGAGCGTGTCAGATAGTTCCTCTGCAGCTCACCACAAAACCACACTAGTTTCACAAGTTGTTGCTGTCAGTTGTCAGTGTGTTTTTCTGAACATTCAAGGGGGAGGGCAGTGAAACATGTTCTACTTTTTAGTTTAGGGTTAAAAAGTTGATGCTAACACTGAACTACACTGTTTTTGTTTCTTTCTCAAGTAACATTAAAACATGTCATTGTGAAAATTAGACTTGGTTAGGACTTCCTTTCACAGCTGCCGCCTAGAGAGAAAATGACAAACTCTGATTTTAACACAGGAAATCGAGAGTGCGTTAACTCTGTGCCCTTCACTGATTTGTTTTCCTCCTTTCTCGGTGAATGTCAGGGCAAAGCACGCCGCAGTGTCAAGTCACACCCTCAGGCCCCTATCTATGAGGAGATGACCGGAGTGAAGCCTCTCAGTCAAAAACTGGCCCCTTGCCATCTGGAGGAAATGGAGTGCTCTGAGTATGGAAACTGCCCTGCGAAGAAATCCTGTCCTCAAAACCATTATGAAAGCCCCAGTGGGGCCCTCTGCCCCAGGAGTGTGTCTCAGAAATGAAATATGAGGCCTTCTCACCAACATCATGAACTAGACCAACTTAACAACTCAGCTGCCTGAAACTCACTGGACTCCAGTTAGCACCAGAAGTTTCTTCAACAGATTTTAACAGCAAAAAGTCTCCTAATACAGTTTCTTTTTATAATTTCATGTATATGAGTCTGTTGATAGTTTGAAAGAGTGTTTATACTGGGGCATTACCTTTCTTAATGTTGGCTGCCAATGGGGTGGATGACGTGTGAAAATCTCCCTTCACATTTATATCCCAATGTTGATATGTAATACATTTTCTGAAAAACAGAAAAGGTCCCCTGTGGAGTATTTTAGCAAACAGACATTATTTAGCCACTGGAAGTGGTTTGGACCAAACAACAGAAACACTGGTCACAGTACAGTTCAACAGCACCGCAAACTACCTCCCCTAAAATGTCCATTAAGTTGAATCAACACCTCTCTAAAACAGTTTTCAACAAAAACTGAACATTATATCATTCATGAAGGCAGGATTAGAACTCAATTAGTTTTAGAAAGGTGTACCTAATAAATAGAAAGAAAGTATACATTGTTTAAATCCATGCTTGCTAGCTGTCTTCTTTCTTGCATTTCATAGCACATTAATCCACTGATCGAAAGTTTGTGGCAGTAGTGTAAGGGGTGAGTTGTGCTCAAATAGAACTATTTCATACAGCATGTCAGAAAGCAAGTGTGTTTACAGTTGTTTTGAATAGCCTCACTCAAATGAGGGGTGAAAAGCGATATTGTTTTAATATGAGGATAATTGTGCACATTTTCAGACATTCACACTTGTTTGTAAAAGTGTCTTACGAAGTATACTGGCATCTTAAAAACAGTCATGACATTACATGGGCGACTTGTACACAAGATTACTAAGAAAAAGGGAAAAACTGCACTACTAGGGGCCATAAAACTCCACTGGGTACATAGGAATATTTGACAAATCAAAGTACAATATCACATTGATGCTTAAATTATATATTTCCATAAAGCATATTTACTTATGGATTTGCAACATTGTCCACAGTGACCTAATACAACCAGCAATATGAAAGGGATAACAGATTTGTCACCTCACTGTATATACTATCATCCCTCCTTTTATATACTGTATGTTACTGAATTGTACTATTTTTTGCCTCGCTACTGTTCTTAGCATGCATTAAAATAATGAAAATGCTTTAAAATCATTGTATCATTGGTGAAGCAAACTAGGAGCTTATTAAAAAAAGGGGACAAGACACCCAATAACAGCCAAGAAAATGTGTATTTTATTAATATAGTCCGAAACAAGCTCCATTATCCATGGAAACATTTCCGGCGCATGTCCTTAACAATCACATTCTATGAGGAGAAAAAAGAACAACATTAAAAGCCACAACTTTGTATTTCAGTTACAGACATTTTTCCTTAATGTTTTTTTTCCAAAGTAAAGAGAAAGGCAAAGGCAAAGTACCCCCATTCCCTCACCCACCCTCCTCCCTTTAAAAAAAAACAACAAACAAACAAAAAAACAGACAGCCTTAAAAGTCGTGGGCTTTTTTTTTTTTCCTTCAGTACAACCCACAGTGCTTTAGAAGGATAAGCGCTCATTGGTTAAGGATTACACAGTATGGCGATGCAATGTAAAGTTTTGCTAAAACATTAGTTGACGCTGATAATAAGATGGGGTGGTGGAGGAAATTTGAGCAAGAGACAAAACAAGAACAACCCTACATCAAACCCTGAACCCCAGAGTCTGAGTCGACAAACGCCTGCAGTACAGCAGCTGGGTTTGGACTCGTCCCTCCCACTTGTGCATAGATCATGATCCTTAAAAACAAACAAAAAACAGCTTTATTCCTCCACTTCAATCTGCCTCTGAAAACCATCCGTTACAAGATAAGAAATCTCTCAATTATTGAATAACTGTTGCAGGAACAGACATGTTAACAGACAGGAGCAATGATTTAAAAAAAAAAAAAAAAAAATTCTTGCACGATGCTCCTGAACTACGGGATGGAAACTTAAAGAACAAAGTCAAAACATACAAATGTATTTTCTGTCACTGTCTTTTTGACAATCAAACCATTGATCATTGTTTAAATGTAAAGCAATTTCTACTTAGATTTCACACGTAAAGCACTCCACTTCAAAGTTGATTCTCAGTCTTTTTTGGTAAATATATAACTTGCTACGAACTGTTTTTGTTTCTCTATATTCCGTTAAACTCGTGACCTTCAGTGCTTGCTTGGAGTTTAATTGTTTTCAGTTGCTTTTTTCCTTTCTTTTCACACAAACATTAAACCTAGAAATGATGGAGTTAATATCTGGAACCCTGGCCTTCCTGAGACAAAATCCACATCTTTTTTGAGTGTGCAAGATAGTGAGCAAACGGCGTCGCTTTCAGGAAACACGAAATCAAAACTCAATACATACAGAGATAGTCGGTTGACACTGAAAGAGAAATTAAAAACTGAAATATGACACAACACTGATCAATCCCAGAGTTCTTAAAGTAGCATAAATCTTCATTTTGCAAGATTTCCATGTTTGATGGAAGATGAAATGTGTCCTTTTATTAATTTTTGTTTTTATAACATTCCTGTTACAAATTTCTATCCTATTTCTTGAATGTCAGACAAATGACACTTGCTTGTAAACAACAGGTGGCTTTAGCAAAAAAAAAAAGAAAAAGAAAAGATAGGCACCTCTGAAATGAGTCCTGTAACTAACTCACCTCCCACACTTTTTCCGTTTCTCCATGAAGTTAACATAGGGATTACTAGTCCTTCTACAGCTATCTATGGCCACAGTTCTTTGTTTTCCCCCCCTTTTTTTGTTTTGTGTTTTTTTTGTACTTTTTTCTTTTTTGAAATTTTTTTTCTAAATTTTTTGTATAACTGGAACAAAATGGTGCAATACTCACTGATAATCCTTGTATCGGATTATTCCACAATAAAAGCCACTATAAGGTAGATCAACTTTTTACAGATAGAATTTAAAAAAAAAATCCATTAAGTCCTTGAGTAAACATGTACACATGAATTGTCACCATCTCCCCTCCGTACTTAGACTCGCTTATCTACGATTAGCTGAGTGAGGGGTAGAAGACACTCAGTGCAACTTTAGAAGATAATAACAATGTCTATCAGAATAGTTTTTGACAGAAAAACAACAAAAAAGGATGATAAAAACAGACACAAAAAATAACATACTGAGTGGAACAGAACAGCAGGCCATGTGCACACATGGTACACACAGTTTGTTGCGCACACATTCATACAAACATCTGACTTTCAAGCACACCTCTAAGAAGACTTTTGCATTTTTTTTCAAAGATTTTGTATTTGTAACTTAGTACAATACATTTTTAATATTCTCTACAAGCCCCTAAGTGTACCTATCAGATGGAGAGAACAAAAAAAGAATTGACTTCACATTACGTTATTGGCGCTCCATAATTCAAGTATATTGTGTTCAATATTTTGTTTTGATATGTTTGTGATTTATTTATTTTTTTTAATCAACTGGTTGGTTTGGGCTTTTAGACAAGCTAATTAACAAATACACATATGTACAGTACAAGCACTTCAAAGTACTGTAATATGTCATCAAAGCCAGAACGTGCATATCCAACTCCATGTAAGAAAGACTTAGCTTTCAGTCAATCAAGTATCTGTTTATACCCAACCCGAATTCTTTCCTTCGTATCGCTTATTTGCGGGGAAAATACATATTGCTCATTTTCAGTTGTATTAAACAAAGACCTTTCAAACAAAAATAAAATGTTTCAGAGGTTACGATCCAAGAAGTCTGAAGAGGTGATACCACACACCATACTCACAGTATATTATATATATATACATATATATATATACACACACACACACATACATATATATATATATATATATATATATATACACACACACACTGTTACCTAGAACAGAGCTGTAGAGAGGAGAGCCTCTCAATGCTGGTGCAGCATGGGAAACCCCCTTCACTGTCAGGGTTCTCCAGTTAGTACAGGATGCTGGGAGGTCCTCGGCTATTGGGTCTGTCTGAGCTTGGATCAAGGCAGTTACAGAAACAGGCAATAGTGATTTTTGCTTGTGTGCTGCAGGACTGCAAGTCCTGAAAGGTAGCCTTTTCCCGTTTTCTTGTTATTTTTTTTAATTTTTAAAACTTTTTTTAAAATGTTTTTAAGACTTTGTACCTCTTGAAATATGCCCCTCCCCTCCTGCTGATGCAGAGCGAGGAGAGTGAGGCTGATACAGTGGGCCCAAGCCATCTGGGTCTGTGGAAATGTACAGTTCAGTGGGCCCGCTTTGAGCAGGACACAAACATAAAAACAAGATAAATACAGCATCCACAAAAAGGCACCCCGGCCACCAATCTACTCCTTTAGATGGTGGTAGTAGAGGCTGATGACCGGAGACGTTTCAGCTAGAAGTGCAGAGCTTTAACATATTATAGATCTTTTTTTTTTCCATTTAGATTTTTTAGCATTTTTAAGATTTTTGTGTCAAACTTCATAAAAATGACATTAAAATGTGATTTCATTTTTGGTTTTAAAAAAATATGTACCCGGGATTACCCATCAACTGTGCACTGTAGCAAACTGGAACCCCCAACTGGGTAAAGATTTTCTCCTTAGCATGGGGCATTCCCCACAAAAAAAACAAAAAAAAACTCAGTCGTCTAAGGGTGTGATGATGCCGCCCATTTGTTTGATCCCTCCTGTCCCCCGCTGCACCCTCTGCAAAGGTTATCAAAGCTCCTCCGAACAGGGAACAGAAGTGCTATCTATAAAGATACAGTATTACACAGAAATTTATATTGGCACATTATATTAGCATCTTTTACGTGCAACAAGGGGCCCCCAAACAGTAACGATAGGCCACCTTTTGAGAAAAGGATTCAATACAAGCCTTTTCCCTTCCAATTAGGATTAAGTTCGAGGCATGAGGTCTGTACATATTGTTGCAAAGATGGCCTTTTAATTTAAGACTTTGCTCTCACAGTAGAAAGGACAGATACGGAGAGCTGCATCTCATACTTTGTATCATCAACTCCCCTACCCTGAGATCAAGCTGGACAGAAGTGTCTTCAGCTCAGAGAGAAAGGCTGACCTTTGATGAAGTGGTTGAACTTTAGTATAAGACAGTGTTCTGGTGGCTTAGCCTGACTTTACAGAAACGGCAGCCTGAAGTGCTGACAGAAGCGCACAGGGGACGAGTATAAGGGTTTGCAAAGCTCTGGGAGGAGTGCTCACTCCCAAGTCAGGTCTGATGTGCTGTAAAGGGCCCCAGCCTCTAGTCTTTTGCATAGAAACAGATAGGAGAGCCTGTTGGTGCCTGGTCAGGGGAGGGGCTACTGGGTCTGGTTGAGGTGGAGGAGGAAAGGAGGTCATAGCATAGCAGCTAGGCAAAGGGCAAGGGGGGGACAGCCTGCGGGCAGGCGGAGCAGCTTGGAGCGACAGACACCCACACCCCCGTCTGAGACACCCTATTTTTACACATCTCAAGATACTACCTGGAAGTACTACAGAATACTGTCAAACACAAAAGCATGATCAGTTAAAAACCAATAGACAATCAATAATGCTCTGTAGTATTGATCCTCGTTTTGCATTCAATACACAGGATGAACATACAGAGGCACCTCTGACCAAAGTGTTTCTGCATATGAACAGTGAAGGGCTAGTTCAGCAGCCAGTATTTTGTCGACCACTGCATGTAGACAAAAAAACAACAATATAACACACTGAAAAATCAAATCAAATCAAATCATCTTTTCAAAAAAAAACCCAAAACAAAACAAAGAAAGCACACTGGCAAAAATTCCAGAAATATGACTATTACATCTTCCAGCTAAAGTGATCTTTGTGTCAAAGAACTGAGAGATGGGGGAGAGGGCAGGAACGACAGCAGGGTCCAGCGGTGGTAGCCCCCCCTTGGAGATGCTGTTTGTGGCGGAGGGCTGCAACTGACCAGTCTTGGAGGAGCCACTTTTTCTTGCGAGATTGAGGGAGGGTCAAGCGGAGCCCAGGAGGAAGTGCTGCGCTGTGGGGCTATCGCTTGGCACCCAGAGGACCACAGCAGAGAGGCACTCAGTGGACACTCCCCCTCCCCACCCCACTGTGACTGACTGACAGCGGGTGTCAGAGACAGCTGACGTTGCAAGTCTAGTGCCTCCAAACTGAACAAGGCTAAACATTTTGAGTAACAGTGATATTCACTTTGATATTGTTCAAAGGAGAAGGGGAGAAAATATCATAGACTGCAGTCCCCCCCACCCAAAGTCCAACGGTACATTTCAGTTTTGTTTCCCTTCATCCTGCTACCAGAGGAACAACGGCAGACACATTTCCATGGAATAGATATAGTACATAAAAGAGCAGTATATTTTTTTTTTGTCGTTTTCAATGTTTTTGCTGCTCCTTTTTTTGATTTATTGGATTGCAGTTGAAGCGATTTGCTCTTCATAAGTGCTAAGATAAAACCCTTTGAATTTTATAAAAGTCTTCTGTTTGTACAGTACCAAACGCAAGGAACACTCGTAGGTCTACTGCATTAGGAGAAACCCCTCTTATTTGGTATTGTGCCAGATACCCAGAACCATCCAATCCCACTGTGGATTCAGTCTTCTGTTGGATGTGGCTGTGGCATGCAGAGAGGAAGTGTGCATTATTGTGTACCCAGTGTCACTCTTTAGTTCAGTTCGCTGCATCTTCCTCTTTGCAGAGTGTTCCCAACAGTTTCAGGGGGATTGGCTGCCTGGGGGGAATCCAAGTTTTGAAAAGGGGTAAGTGTCTTTTTGCTGCAAACAGCAACAATCAAAAACGAAACACAAAATAAGAAACCAGCTCCGGTGGACAGAGTATGGACGGAAGAAAGGTCTATGGTGTATATTGCACAATGTAACTGTCACATAAAGGTGAAATTGTGTTCTTTTTTTCCTCCGAAAACTGGCTGACCATACCACTGGGCTTCGTAACAAATCGTACAATAGAAAATTCAACAAAGCACCAGTTGAAGGTTCCAAGTTGAAGGTGACCAGAAGGATCTGGGCTTGCAGACGTCAATGATTAGCTGCGACTGCACATACATAGACATGTACAGAAACGGAGACACGCAGCAAGGTTGACAAATAATCTTCTCTCAGCTTATATGATAAGATATCAAAAAATGCGCTTGGGTCTAGACCTACACATACAAAAAAGAAACATTTAACAGCTGTCAATCCCTTTGAGAAGACAAAATTAAAATACTTAAGCTGATGATTGGTAGGGCCAGTCACGTGGCCAGGCCTTCTTACTGCTCAGTGACAGGGTTGGTCACCAGTCATATCCTGTACCACTTGCTGGCTCAGAGGTGAAACTGTGCAAGATTTCAGCTATTTCTTCAGTTACGAAACAAACTAAAAAAAGGCGGCTTGGGAAGGACCTGGGCCAGAGAGCACTTAAGGCTAATATTAGTGCTGAGAAACAAACATTAACATAACTAGTAAAGGTCTTTGAACCACATCATTGGCCATGGACATGCTGGGAATGGTCATTTTAAGTCTTATTTTGGGATGATGTTTTTTTTTTTTTTTTTTTTTTGGGGAGGGAAAAGTCTCAGATGGCAGCTTTGATTGCTTCTCCTAAAAACACTTCACACAGAATGTCATGTATACTTATGGAAAAACTAAAAACACTTAAAAAGGTTTCTTTGTGTTGTGTCTCATTTCAGTTTGTTTTTTATGATGCAATACCAAAAAAAGGTAAACCAAACCAAAAAAACAGAAACGCAAAACAGAAGGACTGGAGTCTGCAGTCTTCGGTAGGGACCCCGGCCTTCTGATTTACAATTCACATTTCATAACAGTTCAAATTGATACTGATTATCGCCACATGATTTGCTTGGGTTTTGCTCCTGTTCATATTGAATTTTTTTTTTATGTTTTGTATTTCTTTTTCATCCCACCCTCCACCGATGGCTCACATGACATGGTGTTGTTGTGGGTTGGTTGGTTAGTGTATTGTGGCATCACCCTACATGGACTCCCCACTAAGCAGATCTCCGGGCAGCAGGGTGTTAATGGGGGTGGGGCTCCCAATCACGCGTGTGTCTTCTCCACTTGGCGGTCCCCACAGGCTGGAGTACTGGGGCACCCCGCCCCACAGCAGGTCGCCTTGGCTGGCCTTTCCTCCGCCACCACCACTGCTCCACTGGCCAATGGAGTGGGACTGCGCTGCCCCGCCCATCCGGTTTTGATTGGTTCCCGGGTTGGCCTGCCAGCTAGTGGTGTTTGCCCCTAGTGACTGGCCTTGTGCAAAGAAGCGGTTCACCTCCTCCTCCCCGGCAAACTCCGCCAGGATGGTGGTGTTTCCAAGCACACACCTTACAGAGGACAAAAGAGGAAATCATTCAATCTGGCACTGCTAACTTAACCAGCGATGCGGAGCTAATTCTTTTCATGTTTTGAAAATCCGTTGCAGTGTAATAATGGGACAGCACATACCGGACATACTTTTTAAGCAAATGGCAGTTTTTTAAAGCTAAGCTATGCAATTTATTTCAGAAGCATCTTTTGTTGTATTTGTTGAAATTCTCTTTACGTCCCAACAGCAAACAACAAGTCAATTGCTCTGACAACAATGAAAAACTTCCAGTATCTGTGGCTGTCGCAGGACTGTAATAAGCACAGTGATTGGGCCTGTGCACGCTCTGCGCATGAAAATGTGTTTCGGCGGAGTGGCTTTGGTGGGAGGTCTGACAGGATGGTGGGATATCAAAATCTAGCTGTCTCTTGCTAACACTGCCTACTCCAGCTTTAAGGGCTTGATCACAATAAATATGCTTTTCTTTTTGTGTGTGCAGCTATATCCACATTTCGTGCTGCTGATCATGAAAAGTGGGGCACAAAATTTGGTTTCCATGACAACCAGTTGCAGTGGCTGCCTCTATTAACAAAACAAAATGAGGGACACATCTAAGACACACACAGATAAAACGCAGAAAATGTGTCCCCAGACTGGCTCTACACAGGCGTTTCCCCCCATTTCACATTACAATATTCAATACAACATTACAATGTAGCTTACAGCATGACTCCACACCTCTTCTTCCATGTGACTGTCTAGATACAAAAATAACATCATCTGCACTCACGTCTGCATCCAAAATGCTGAACTGTCCTAGTCATGGGAAAACACCAATAAGAAACTGAGAACACTGGATTTTCCTTCATTGTTCCTCATTTTTGTTCTCTGTTATTGCTGCTTCACTTCAAAATAAAAAGGCAGTGGAAGTTGAGGGAAAAAAGGCTTACATGTGCAAAGACTTCTGGGCCTTTGCGGCCTCGTCCTTGGAGCTGTAGCGCACAACAGCGTTCCCCTGGGTTAGGTTGAGGTGGAATGTGATCAGGGGGCCGTGCTGCATGCACAGGGTCCGTAGAGTCGAACCATCAATCTGGAGCACAAGAGAAAACAAAAGTGCAAACGAATTGCAGTTTCAAGTAATATGGGAGCTTATTCATTTTTACATTAACCTACACTGTATTTTCAGTCACTATTTATTTCCCTTACTCACTCTCAACGCTCTATTTTTGCAAGAATTAGCAGAGTATGTACTTGTGGGGTGAGATTCCTCAGCACCAGCCAGCTGCTGGTCCTGTTAGAGCTGTCAGTACTCCATGTGGTTCCCTCTGTAACAGAGAATGAGACACATTCAAAGACTATGTTAAGTAACAAGTGAAAGAAAATGTAAAGTAGCAGAGCTGCAGTGTGTCATGTAATGTCATAAAATGTTGTCAGTGTATTAGTTTTTTGGGATTTTGTGCTACAAGCAATTCCTTTCATTTTAATACTCAGTGTACTTAAAAGAAAGTTGGTTCAAAAGACAAATGTTAAGACAACGGGAGTACGCGATACATTTTATGGTGCCAGTATCCTTACAACAGAATTGTAAAATTTTTTTGATCTAAAACTGATCAAAATGTAATTTCCTGTCAAACCATCAGTAATATTTTTTAAGCCACTGTCCGGGCCCCTGAGCTCTGGGTGTAAGGTCGGAGAGTTTAACTTTTCAAACAGAGGAAAACGTGACACCTTTCACCAACTGTCATCTATTTTCACACACATTAGTCTTGTCTGCACTACTAAAAGTAATCTTTCCTCTTCAATATGCATGAACTGAGACAAATCATGTGAAAACAAGGTCACACATATGATGTTTTAATGCTGCTTCTAGCAGAGCTGGTAAACCTCAAGATGTCAGTTTAGCTGGGTGTGTTCACTTACAGCCTTTATTTTGCAAGTGCTGTGTGTGCACAGTTGCAGCTGTGAACTCTGCCACACCTACACATCTTAATTCAGCTCAGTTTTTGCTGGGTGTGAAATATAATGACATTGACATAAGTTGATATCTGTTGCTTTCACTGGCAAGAGTTGCCTTCTATTCAAGGCATTGTTGGAACGTCTTCATTTACTCTCAGATTTTGTAAATGGCTTTCAATTCTGCAATTTATTTTACAAAACAGTCTAGAGATTGTAATTATGTTAATATAGTTTAAGGAGATCTAGTCCTGTTAAGGAACACCTCAAACTGAAACCTGAGACTCAAAAGTATCAACACACTTAGCAATGTGTCCCATGTATAGAATTTATTTGGACAGCCAACATAAAAAGATGCAACATTTTTTTAAATCTATGTTACCATCTATTTTTCTTTCTTTTAATATTATGCGTACCGGAGGTGTAGGAGCCACTCCAGCCTTGGCCCAGGCCCAGCGAGTTGCCGCCCCAGGTGGAGGAGTGCTTGTTGTTAGTGAGGCCTGGCGGGGGACGGGAAGGGGTCGTGGTGTTGCGCGGCCCCTGAGGGACTTTCCACAGTTCATGGGACAGAGAGGCTTGGCTCTGGGAGATGGGCCCTGGGGACCAGGTGGACTTCATGTCAGACAGTTTACCTTTACATGGAGAGGGGACAGTTGAGAGAAAATCAGTAACAGATGAACATGTAACTTTACAACTAAGGCATTTATGTTACTGGCCACATACTGGTTTAGCTAATGCCACGGGAGTTTCAGTGGGCCTTAATTTTTCATTAATGTAATTAAATTCACCATTTTAAAATTTTTTTAATTTATTTTATTTTTTCTACAACAAAAGTGAAATCAACCAAAATTTGAAAGGCAATGTTAATACAGACACAAATACTTGCTGAAGCAGAAACTATGTTTACAGTCCCATTGGGACAGACTGCAAAACACTGATATTTTCATGTTTATTTTTCAGTTTCTACTGGTCTGGACTTATATATACCTGACTTATATATACCTGCCTATACCTATAATACCTGCCTTCCTTTAAATGCAGAAACAAGAAAAATACTTTCTACAAAACGGTGTATTATAAGAGCCACGGACATATTCACAAAGTAGAGGGAACAAGTTTAGGCGTTACTTGAAGTAAGAAGGGTCATAAATATGGGGTCAGGTAAGGTTAAGGATAAGTAGGCAATGTTCTATCAGGGCTCCCATTTGGATGAGGAGAGGTTGAGGAGGTCCACACATGGAGGGCAGATACTCTATATTTGTGTACCTGAGCTTTCTGCATCAGAGAATGTCAAACTTAAAGAGCTAGAGTAGCCACTGACTGGCCAGTCACTGCTGGTTGGAGGCAGAGAGCCATTCTGAAGTGGAGGAGCTGGGAAAGTGGCTATGTGGTTGTAGACGTAACAGTGTTGTGACCAGAGACGGAGGCAAAACAAAAAACAAGTAACTTCATGTATGTATCAGTACGAGCACATGATGGGCCTGGGGTGTAAGTAGACAGTTCATCTATCGCAAGTGAAGTAATTATTCATTTACGGTTGATTCACTTCACACAACATTTTTCTGGTTTAGGGTTACTGCTAGTCTTGAATTGATATTAGAGTTCTTGCCTCTGTTCATATCTCCATTCCTGTCGCGCAGCAGGTATCGATTGACGTCATGAATGTTGGTGTTGATGGTGGGACCGCTGGGGACACTGCCAGGGGTCATGTTGGGGTCATTCTCAGGGTCAATGTTCTGAAGGCCCTTCCATGGCACACCTGGGCAGAACTCTAAGGGAGCAAAATAAAGGGTTTGATGAAGGGTTTTTGAAACAACAAAATCTGATCTTGAAGAACTCAAAGCCATCTCATGACTTCCCAAAAGCTTTAAAAGTTCACACAAGCCTCTAAACCACGGATTTTGTCACATTTAATCGACTGATGCTACTTCTGCAGCAAATATTACATTTTTTTTTTGTAGTAGCACTACATTAGCATTGTATTTTGATCTTGTACTAGAGTATGCAAAATCGAGGGCAGAACAGATTTGTTCTCAAACCCAAACATGTTTCTTTTTATTTATGTCTTCCTCTTTATTTTTTTTTACTTGGACACCCATTAGCTGCAAAAACAGTAGCTGCTGTGGAGGACCATGAATTAGACTCTGAAAAGTATCTGTTGTAACTGGGTAAATTGCCCCGCCCTCATGGACTAAAACTAACATTGAATTTCCCCTTGTGGGATTAATAAAGTATGTCTTCTTCGTCATATTCTTCTTCTAACATGAGCGTGAGGGAGGTGTCATTCAAGCCCTGCTTGGACAAGAAATCTAATTAGGCAACACAAGTGAAAACTCACTTGTGGGTTTGGCTATGGATGTGTAGGGGTTTCAACGGTTATTTATTTACATATTGCCCTTACCTGGGGGCCAGTTAATGTTGGTCCCATTGGAGATCTTTTCATTGGGGCTCTTGCCCTGGACCCAGCTGTCCGGGGGCACCAGGGGGCTGGTCGGGGACTCAGAGCTGGACATCAGATTGTAAGGGCTGTATGAATCCTCCAGCTGGGGGGGCTTCCCAGGGGGGCCCAAGCTAGAGGCAGCAGATATGGCACCTAGTATATGCAAAAGACAAATAAGAAAATAAACTGAATTTAGTTTTACTTCATAATGAGAGCATAAAATATGAAAATACTTCACAGTTGAAAAACTATATCCAGGTTTTTTGTGCAGGTTATTAGCAGAAGCTGATGATGAAATGATAAAATGTAGGACTCAACAAGCTGGTATCAGTTACTAGCGTCTTATCTCAAAACAAACATTCCAAATGTGTTTTGGCAGGGGGCAAACATTACTCCTGTGTCTTCTATGGATATATACTTCTGTGGTACCACATTGGCCCTAGAAATTACACTTGAAATTATAAATTGGATATCATATTATATTCAAGGACATTTCTGTGTTACCGGCCAAAACGAAGTGGGGTATCAGGGCTCCCATTTGGGTGAGGAGAGGTTTAGCAGGTTGTGCACCTGAGCTATCGGTGAACAACAAACTGAAAGAGAAAGAGCCGCTTCTGTCTGACTCGGCACTATGAATGGGGGACATTCTGACACCTCAGGTAAGCGTTTTGGGCTTTTCTGCTGACAATGAGCTTGCAGTCACAATGTGTGAAAAGAACAAATGCTCAGAGAAAAGGCTGATGACACCTTAAAGTGTTGTGATAACGGATACAAGTGACAACAAGTTACTGTCGGTTGCTGAGTTTCTTATCTGCAAACAAGTCTGAGATGCCCGATAGTGTGAGGGCAGGTGGCTGGCGTTATCAATTATGATTTCAATCATGTTTTTCAGAACTTGAGGAAGTCATTATTACTATGAAGTTACTCATACCTTTCCATGAGAGCTGTATTAAAGATAAGTCTTGGCTATAAACCCACACCATTGCCCACTTTAACACATTTTCAAAAGTCCATCCATCTCTCCTGTATAAGAGAACTATTGTATCTACTAAAAGGAATTACATTTTTCAAAATGCATTGCATTATAGCTGCTATTATACAACACTTCAAGCTGCCTAGTGGTACATTACTATACAACAAATGTGCAGGGAAACTGTACAGATTCTGTATAATATGTACATTTAAGATGGCAAGTAAAGGCTGTTTCATTTGTATTTCATTTTACTTTAATACTGTATGTAAATATGTGTGAATGTGTGTATGCCTGCTTATGTTTTTCTTCCACATACCGTGCTTATTGAGGTTGTTCTCCATGTTTGAGGAGTTGCCAGAGAGGCTGTCCATGGAGTTGGTGTGTGTCCACTGGGACAGGCGGGATTGAGGCTGAGGGGGCTCCTTCAGGGACAGACTGCCAACCTCCATGCAGTTTACATTCATATTTGGATTCAGTCCAGCTGCACACATAAAATTAAAGAATATTCATTTATTCCTAATATGCATGTCAGTGGTGGAAGTTTTTTTATTTATTTTTTCATCCATAACAAAAAAAAAACAAAAACAAAAAAAAAACAGCTTTGAACTATGAACCAGTTAGTTTAGCTAAGCTAGTTTAATTTAGTTGGATGCATTTATTAGTGGTCCACGTGATGTATGTATGAATTGTGTTTGACCACACTGTATGGTGTGAGTACAGATGTATGCATGACAAGGTTGCTACCTCAAAGGCAGCAGAGGAAAATTGCTACTCTCAACAATCAAGCAACATTTTCCGTCAAAGTCACAGTTTGAGCAAAATTGACCGGCCCAAAAACTTTTCAACCTTGTGCTGTCCCCATCCCACACTCACAGAGTTGATAGGTGCTGTAGGCGTTGGGCGAAGACAGTGGCTCTTTGGTGTGCAGTGTGTCGGCGAGGCCCGAAGCGTGGTGTGGGCCTGTGAAGGGATCCATGGTTGATTTGCTAGAGCCAGGGCCTCCGGCGGGGCCGCCCGGGGGATGCAGACCAGCGGCGGAGGAAGAGGAATGAGAGGGAAGTTGCTGCTGCTTCATCAGCAGCGCCTGGTACAGCTGGCGCTGGTGCTGCTGGATCTGCTGCTGCATGTTGGTGATTGTGCGTGCAACCTGGCAGAGAAGAGAAGCAGCGTCACAACAATGCATCATAAAATAAAGTTCTGGGCAACGAAGAGGAGGAAAACAAGAAGATTAATCAAGTTTACGTGGTGGCAAAAGCAAGACAGACGGATAAAATAAGGAAAAGAGAGAAAGAACGAGGGGGAGGAGGGAAGGAAAAACACTTGAGGTTAGAAGGGAAAGAATGAGAAAACAATAGGGTGAAAAGGTGTTGGACAAATGAAGGTGAGCAGTGAAAAGAAGAAGCGAAGACAGAAAACCAAGGAGGAAGACAAGGTGGTAAGGAAAGATAAGATTATGAAAAGGAAAATTTTAGAAAAACTGTGGGAGACACAAGCACTTTTTCACAAAAGCATTTCCGCCTTCAACAAGCCTCATCTTCCTGCAGGTTGCTGATATCTGTCTAACAAAACCCCACATTTTCAAAGAAGGAGAAAAAACTCTTTCTCCTTTTCACAAAGGGATTGACTCATGTTCAACGAGAAGTAACCCATTCCCATGCAGATATCTTTAAGTTTGAGCAACTTGTGTTGTAACTACATGTGTTTTTCCATCTGTTGTTGTTATGGCATCATGTCAGAATCAAAATATTTGTTGAGAAATAACAAAGCTGTGTCAAGTGTTTTGAGTCAGTGCTCACATGGGGTCACACGCATAAAATGAATGACATTTATGATCATATTTGTGTGTAATGATGCATTTGTTGACTCACTTGCTGCTCTTGTTGTCTAATTGGGCCGGAAACATTGCGTTGCGCCTGCATCATCTGCTGCTGGATTTGTAAACGCTGGTACGCCTGAATGAAGAGAATCAAAAGTTCAATACAATGATCAAACAGACAATAATGGAGGGGGGAAAAAAACACAGTAGGAGAGAGGGGTCAACTGTTTCCATCTGATAAATATTTGTTCCAATTTCTCAAATATTTTCAAATGGACACATTCTGGATATTTGTGAAGGTTGTAAATATGAGAAAATGAATGAGAAATGAAATTCAAAACTAACACACGTAGACATAACAAAACGTCAGACATGTTTTTATAGTGTATATAAACGCTGCACTACAAATAAAGACGGAAAGATGGACTGCCTCACCATTTGCAGTTGCTGAAGTTGGTACAAGAGAGTCATTTGTTGAGGGTTAATTGGTGAAGTTAAAAGTGCAGGATTCAGACCAATGTTTTTTGCTGCAAACTGCAAGAGCTGTGCTTGGACCTGGGGGGGGGGGGGGGGGGGGGGAAAAGG
>NC_060153.1:16657580-16733599 GCF_021292245.1 Micropterus dolomieu
GGGGGGGGGGGGGGGGGGGGGGGGGGGGGGGGGGGAGCAGAAAGGAGAGATGACAAGTTAGTCATTGCAAATCACAACTGTACAACAGTACCTTCTGGCATGGTAAAACTAGTCACTACTACATGTGAGCAAGAAGGAGAAGAGGAAAGAGGCATAGTATGATTCCCAGAAAATAACTTGTGGTCTTCACAATATATTGTATTTTTGCTGATTTACTTCTAAAATTTAAAATTTTCAAAGACTATAATAGGCTAACACTACCAGTTTTAGATTCTTGTCAAGCATTTTACTCAGATGTTGCATAAGTTGGAAAGTGTAAAAAAAGTTGAGAGTAATCATCATACGCAATCAAAGTCTATGTTGTCTATTGTTCTGGGTCATCAAATCATCCCTGTGATGCAACATAAATAAATTACAACCGCATTCACACAAGCCAGGGCATACTTTTGATAGAGTAAGGCATGGAATGAGTACATCAATATGTGTGTATATCTACCTGAGGGGAGAGAAACTGAGGCACTTGAGCACGTAGACTAGGCTGGGAGGAGCTGAGAGGTGGCACTGGTGGCTGAGGAGGCGGCTGCTGCTGCATGGCCCGGGTTTGTGCTGCTCCACTACTGCCAAACATTCCACTGGGCATCTGCAAGCAGGAGTCAATGAAACCTGTGAGAGCTGTGTAGTGTTCTGTTCTTGCCTTTGAATTGTTCCTGAACCTTTTATTTGTATGTTATCTATGTTTATATGTGTTTGTGTTTTTATATGTGTTTTATTCCTTTTGCAGAACTTTGTAAACTGTTTTTTAAAATGTGATATATAAATAAAAATGGACTGGTTTGGATTGGAAAGGTCTTCGAAACCTCCACCTTTATTCAAATTACTGAAGCCATTTCATTATTGAGGAACTGAGCCACTGAATTGGAAACGAAAGTCTGTATTCTTGACCACGCCAGCAAACAATTACAAAATACCGCAAGAGTAAGACCAAGAGCTGAGCATCCAGCTGTCAAGTCTTTATCCATTTGATGGGTTCATTCAATACACGCATGAGTGTTCTTGAATTGGATGAAAAAGACATTTTACAAGTGCACTCAAAAGCCTAGCATGGGTCGATGATATTCCCTGTACACACAGCAATGTCTAAAAACATTTCTCAAAGCATTTACCCTCAAGGTCTAACTTCACACAACACCTTGTGCACAAAGCAACCAAAGCATTTAACACTAACTGAGAGCAGCAAGTTGTTAAATCACAAAATCGTGACTATTTGGATTTATCAAACGGGCCAAAACAATTATCCTGTAAATGGAAACTCATCCACATTTCTGATTCCATGTTGATGGAGAGGTGTTTTTTCATTCAGTGCAAAAAAAGGCCTGCTTACAGTGCCTTTGTTTGGGCTTCAAGGACATACTGCAGTTTTCTGGGCCATGGATGCCTCTGGGGGTGATACTTGATAGAACAGAACTATCTGATTTCAATGGGCACTTCAGGCAAGGTCACACACACACACACACACACACACACGTGTGAAGTGTGTATAAAATAATAATTTGGAGATTTCTTGCAATCACTACATCATATACACTTAAATCCTGCACAGAGCCAATAGGTTTTAAAATGATGGTAATGCATTTCCAGTGTGGTAAACACAGACTAAATGTGTTTTCCACTGACCAAGATTTGGTAGCATAATCTGTCAGTATATTCTGTAGTTAATAAAGCAGCTGCTCAAATGTATTCAAGTCCTTGAATGCTTGCACTTTACAGACCACAAATGATGTTTTCCTATCTCTTTTTCAATCTACATTAAAACTGAGGAAAATAAAATAACCACTGCACAAAATATTGCTGTTCTATATGTTATCTCAAAATTCCCCCAGTCTCAACAATGTTATATGAAAATTGAACAGAACATTCAGAAAGGTAGACTTTATTGCAGGTTTTTTATTTGGACTGTCTAATACTGTCAAGTGTTTCTGTTATTTTTCCCAACTCAAGTGAAGTTCTGTGACAGTGTGTGGCATAACTGTGTTACAGAATGTGTTACCTGTCTGTTGTTCAAGTTTTGCATGACCAGCCCCGGGTTGCCCTGTCCCAGACCCTGCCCTGGAAGGCTACTGTTGGCCAGGGGGAGCTTCAGGCTGGGAGAAGGCAGAAACGGTGATGGGGGGGCATCATCTGACAGAACACCATCCTGGACCAGAGGAACATAAGTAGTTGATAGGTGGGGGGGGACAAAGAGATGATCGTAACACACTGCAAACATGAATGATTAAGGGAGTGAAGATTACACTAAAATTCGTACTGACAACAGGAAAGATCGGATAATGTAAACACTCATTTCCAATAGGCTTGCTTATTGTCTTACCTTGTCATGAAAGGCGGTGCGGTCAGAGGGGTCTTTGGAGAGTGCAGAGGGCCGACAAACCAGGGGCTTGTTCATGCCATTGCTGTAATCAGACATGCCCATGCCCCGCTTGTCCAGGTCAATCTTCTTCTCCAACAGGGCGCCTGGGAGCAGAAAGGAGGAAGATAGATTTATTATAAGTCTAGATAAGGAAATAAACTGTCATACAATCAATTGATGTTTATATGCATTTAATCTAGTATGATGTATTTTAAATGTCCTTTAATTCTTCTATAAATATCAATATGTCTATATACACTTTGGGTATGCAGGTATTTGACAGTAAGCAAAATGTAGCCCTCACTGAAATCAAATATTACTCTAGAAAAGTATGGTATTGGTATTATTCTGTGATTCATTTAAAAATGTGGAAATGCGGCAAAAGAATTGAATGTAATCCCTCGAAAAGTAAATCAACTGTGTATTTGTACTGTCACACTGAGTAAAAGAATCTCATATCAGCACTTGCAATAGACACACAAGGACACATACTCTCCACAAATGTGTTGGTGAACTTACTCATGGCCTGGTCAAGATTCATGTTGTTGCTCTTCAAAGCCTCCTCAGCAGGGTCTCTCTGTAACACATGGATAAGTCTGTCACTGACCATGGTGTAATTGCAGGAGAAGGTCTGATGTGTCCGTTTTCAACAGTTTGTACATCTTTGTGTATTTCTAGACTGTTCAGCAGAGGATTCTGTATGTAATCCAAATTTTAGATTTTTGTTTATAGGAGCCTTTCAAAGTGCTCACTGACACCTTACAGACACAGTTATTAACAGGCAGAAATGTATCAAGACTTAATGAAAATCACACAAAGCAGTAATAAAAAAGAAAGAAAGGAAAGATCTGCCTAAAAGAAGCATGTCAGTAGCTATGTGTCAATGTGAGAACTTCCCCCATACCGGAAAGCCCATGTCAGTGAGCTGTTTGATGAGACGGTTCATGATCCACGCCTCATCTGGCTTGTTGCCCATCTTCCCCTAACAACACAAAAGGTATATTAAATTTAACTGAATTTAAATCACAATAACTGCCATCATTGACATCTGCCAGTATATTTATGACAAGAGTCAGGTCTGACCTTGCTAGGGCCCTTCTTGGGTCCATTGCTCCAGGAGTTGCAAGAAGAGCTGCTCTCCTGGGAGGTGGGGCTGTTCCACATGTCCCCATCCTCAGCGTCCCATTGGCCAGTAGACATGCCCATCTCCTCTCCTCCATTTCCCCAGCTATCTTGCATAGATTTTGGGCCTGAGAAAGAGATGAAGTAACATCAAAGACAGAATGAAGATGTAATATCAAAACGACAATAAAAATGCTGTTTGTTATATGTTGTGTCCACAGGCCATTTGGATGAGCAGCAAGTCATTTTCAACCTGACCACTTGGTGCCACTGTTGCCATTTGGCATGCTGAATTTCCCCCTACACCCTCCTCCACCATTTCCACCATTTCAAACAACAGCACAAATAACCAAGACCTACTGAGGTGTGGAATTGCTTTAATCTCAGCAACACACCAGTAGCACTAACAAGAACCATCAGAATTTCTACAAATGGTACAGTGAAGAAACTTCCTGTTTTCGTTCCCTTAACTGAAGTGTGGCAATGGATACATGCTGGGAGTTACCATCAATCTGTCTTTTAGGGGGTGGGGGGTGGTACCACTGCACACAACCCGAATCTGAAATGCCTGAATTGTCAAGGTGACAATTATGCTGACAGGCTGAAGCTGAAGAAAAGCTCATTTACATTGTACTACTTTTCAAAATGTAATCTGAAAAACTGGAACAGGTGCAGTTTACTATGTATGGTATTGTGTGGACTTGTTGTACACCGGGACATGTGAAACTAACCTAAAACAATAATCTCATCTATGTCACAGTTTGCTATTATAGTATATCAGCCAGAATGGGTAAGAGTTTAATCAATAAATTTTAGTACATGCTGATTTCCCATGGTTGATATCATGCTTCAGTGCAAATATTACTCATCTGTGCGCGTTACCTGGCTTGCAGGGTGCAGAACCTGGGGGTCCGTTGGCTCTGCCATAGGGTCCAGAGGGCTCGTGGCCACCGTCTCCCCATCCTCCTACTACCCCTTGGGGCTTGCCCCAGGCAGAGGTGCCATTGTCCACAGTTGATGTCGGAGTTGCTGGCTCTCCCCAAGCAGGCTCCGACTTGGGTTGAACACTGGGAAGTTCTCCCCAACCTAAAATAAAAATTTTCACTCCAGTAAAATCTTCATCTGTTAGCAGTTTTTACTTTTAACTTCAGTCCTTCCTTGAGTACTAAACAATGGAAAATGCAAACTTGCATTATGTTCATGCATATGTCTGTCTTTAACCGAAAACTATATTATGATGATCCAAGCAACTGAAAACCCCTGCACTGTTTAAAACTACTAACATTTCATATCTCTTTTTGTCAAGTTGTCTTTTCGGGTCCTCATGATGAGCTGTAGTAAAACGGCAGTAAGCTTGTGCCTTTCATGCAGCCTCCTCCTGACAGCAGCAGAACCTTGACCAGCTCAGTCAGGCTTGTCAGGTAGAGTGTGTGTGTGTGTGTGTGTGTGTGTGTGTGTGTGTGTGTGTGTGTGTGTAGGAGTATATGGATGAAAGCAACAGCTTAGGTCTGTTGGTGCAAGATCTTCCACTCTTTTCTTTTTTGTCTATACTGACTTCAGTAGAGATGGGTGATGGGTGAAACTGTGTTCAGCACAAATGTGTCTTCAGGTGGTCATGATGCTCTGTGGTAGATGCAGTGCAAATTACAAACAGCAGGGGGCAATGGTCTCATTCACAATCAAAAGGAGAGGATGTCTATATGCATGGCCTTTGTCTTCACAAAGACTTATTTGAACTGACTTAAGCTTGCTGTACGGTCTTTATTATGTACGAATGAACATTAAGAAGCCCTCAATACTTCTGAGACTATCTGCTTAATAATCACTGAGAGGATTATTTGAAGGAATAAACTTTGAATTGAATAACCATCATTGCCAACAATGCCTTTTATTAGTAATTTAGTCACTTTATGTGCGAGTGAAAACAGGTCTTGCTTTAAGCTTTGTCTATACTTGTGTGGTCAGGGGAAAACTTTGGATATTTAAAACATCAAGTTTTTATATAAGGTATTTTTAAATGTACATACATTTTTAAATATTCAAGTATCTTAATTTTAAAGAGATTATGAAATGTTTCAGCATTTTCAGAATATAAAATCTATAAAAATTTGAGTTTTTGTTTTTTTAAACAGCACAGCCATAATATGTTACCTGGGTTGGTGAGGGGGGGTCTACCCTGGGGGCCTGCACCTGGATGTGAAGCGCCAGTGTTGGGTGACCCGTTGTTGTTTCCATGGTGTTGCAGGTGAGTTGGGGGTTGGCCATGATGAGTATGGTGGTGCATGTGGTGAGTGTGATGGTGATTGTTGTTGTTATTGTTGGGGATAATCACTCCACCATTCTTACTAGGAGGTGGTCCGCTGTTGCTTGGGTTACCATTGGGATTGTTACGATCCCACAGGTTGACAGTCTTGTTGCAGGTGCCGGGATCGCCCCAGGTGGACGTTCCATCATCAATCTCCATCTTTCTGCGGATGGAGGGAGGGGAGGGCTCTTCCCAGCCAGTTGGCTCCATGCCCTGGTCCTGTTTGCTAGCATTGCTCCAGCCAGATGGGTTCTGCTTCACGGAACCAGGACCACCCCATGAACAAATGCTGCCTCCTCCTCCACTGTCAGTGCTGCTGCTGCTACTGCTGCTCTCCTGAGGCTTGGAAGTGCCCCAGCCTGCCTGCACTGGGCCATTGGCACGTGAGGTCTCCCCCCAGCTGCTGTTACTCATAGTAGGAGCAGGCTTACCCCAGCCTCCTCCTCCTCTATTTCCTCCTCTGGGGCTTTCTTTCCACCCACCAGTTCCTCCATTGCTTCCTTCTCCTTCCCACATGCTGCTGCCAGACCCATTGTTCTTGACCTCTGCCTCTCCCCATTGCCCTGTGCTGGAGCCATTGGAGCCTCCATTACCGTTTCCCCAACTGTGGGAGCTTTTGGGACCCTCTCCCCAGCTAGTAGGCTGACTTTTCTTCTGGCCATCGTCCCAACTGGGAGACTTGTCCTCAGAACCCCAGGATGGTGTGCCTCCATTTCTAGGACGATTGGTAGACAAAGGGTCTCCCCAGCCACTTGTAGTGCCATTCGGTGCTTTGCTGAGTGACTGTGGGGGGTCCACCCATCCTGATCCGGTCTGGATTGGCTGAGGTGGAGGGACTCCCCAGCCAGAGGATGATGATCCGTCACTGTCAGTTTTTCCTCCAGACCCAGGCCTCTGACTGGGGCCAATGTTTGGGTTGATGGTACCTCCATTGGTGGATGAGGGTCCAACATTTGAGCTGGAGCCTCCTAAGGTGTCTGAGCTGCTGTTGCTCTTCCCATCATCACAGGTGGCTTCCTCCATCTCCCATACAGTGTGCTGACGGATGGGGGTCTGTCCCCAACCAGAGTTACTCAGCACCCTAGGGTCCAGGTCCTGCCGGGGTAGCAGAGGGGAAAATTCCATGCTGGAGGACCTCTCTCTATTGTGTGATCGACCTTCACTGCTGTCCCCACTACCCTCGCTTGCTGGGGCTGTTCCAGGCTTCTGACCCCATGAGCTAAGTTGCTGCTCTTGGCCTGATCCAGAACTACCAGCATCTACTGAGTCCCAGCCTTTTGATGCATCTCCACCACCAGAGGATTTCCCCCAGTCACCCCAGCCACCACTTCCACTACTCTCACCACCACTGCCTTGGCGGCCCCAGGCAGAGAGGCCTCCAGAGGTAGCTGAGTCCCAGCCTGAGTCCTTGGAAGAGTCGGCTGCCTTGGTTTCTCCACTACCCCATAAAGAGCTGCCTGTTGTGTCCCCATTGAGCTGGGATGATTCAGTGGGTGAATGGCCTCCCCAGCCAGTTAACCCATGGATAGGGCTCATAGGCTCCTGAGCTTGCTGCTGTTGCTTAGTGTGGTTTGCTCCGTCAGTGTTAATGTTAGCAGGTTCCATATTGAAGGACAAGCTTGTGTTGGTTGAAGGGTGCTGTTGATCATTTTCGTTAGCACTAATCATGTTAACCCAACCTCCTCCACCATTATCAGCACCTCCCAGGCTCCCATTTCCCATGTTTCCATTACCATTAATACCTGGTGGGAGGGATGGGGAGTTTGACACCCCACTGGGGCCAATTCCACCACCTCCACCACCCTCGTGGCCCAAAACAGGCCAGGCTGATGGGTTGGCATTGGGATTGAGGTTCAAGTTAAAATTTGCAGAGCCCCAGTTATTGGGCGCTCCTACTCGGCCACCATTCATACAATCTTGTTTCCCATCTGAGCCCCAGCCTCTATTACCAGCTAATGTGTTCACTGACCCAGGTCCTGTCATCATGTTATTGTTGGCTTTGAGAGGGGTGTAGTGGGCCTGCTGGCCTGCGGCACCTGTGGCCATACTCAGAAAACTACTACTACTGATGGTAGTGACAGCACTGGTGTCTTGGTTAGAGCAAGCTGAGCCCAAGGGGCATTCTGGTGCTGCAGGGTGGCTGGGATCAATGCTGCGGCTGATGGAGGGCCAAGCTTCTGTGTCACTTCCGTCAATAATCACTTTGTCCCAGCTGCTGGCACTGGAGGGGCTCTCAACTGGCAAAGAGGCTCCCCAATGAGAGGTCTCATACCGGGCAACAGGGCCACTCTGGAGGGATATGTCTAAAGAGAAAAAGTGAGGGAGGGAGAGAGAGAGAGAGAGAGAAGCGAGGTTGAGATAAAGGGCAACAGAGGAATACAAAACATTAGGTAGGTGGAGATTATGTCAGTCAGAGAGAAACAAGAGGACTTGAGTGACAGAAGATGCCGAAATGCAAGAAATAAACAAAAGACTGCGTAACAGGAGACAAAGGGTAAAAAATTAATTTTAAAATTAAACAAAAAAAGGAAAAAAGTGGAAACTGAGGGATGAGTTGAAGAAAAAACCCACATTAGGTTAGACCAAGGAAAATCATGTGATACAGCCACTGTTAGTCCCATGGATCAATTTTATCTTCGTGGTTGGTTAATGCAAGCCATCAAGACTTGGCAGGATGAGATGGTCACACTTGCACGTTCCACAATCCAACACATATCAGAATGCACAGCCAAGCGTGCTACATGTCATATCAGATGTGGCATATCCATATATCCATTCCCTGGTGCAGTCAGCCAAACAAAAACAAGAAGATGGAGCCCTCACTTTCTTTTCTTTATCCATCCTTCTTTCCCCCTCTCTTTCACCCCACCTTTCACTTCCTTTATAGCTTCTCTTCTTTTCCCTTGCTATCTTGTTTTGTCTCTTACTTCCTTCACTCTCTAGCTGCCCTTATTATAATTATTATTATTTATTATTATAATAATAACCCCCCCCCATCCCCCTTTTCTCTCTGTGTCCGTGTCTGGTCTCTCACTTTTTGCCCCAACCTCTTTTCTCACCCTTCAATTTCTCCCTCTCACCCTTCTGTTCTCCACCAACATCCAGCAGCGAGAGGCCCATCCATCTCCATTGTGGCTTTGCTAGCTAGGGCAGTGAAGGGAAGCCCAAGTAGAACGCCGCTCATTTATTGGAATGAAACCAGGACGGCTTCTCATCCATCACTCCCTACGCTCCGCCGGGCCTACTCCTCCTCCAACAGCACTGTACTAAGAAACCACAAAACACTTCCTCCAAGTTTGTATGAATATGTGTGTTTGTCTGCTGGCTTCTTACAACCTGCATGTACACAATACTGCATGTGTATGCATGCATGTGCATTTGATTGTGTATACTTCTAGATACATTTTCATCATACAAGGACTGCATGTAAATCTTCTCCTGCTACTTAGAGGCCTTTAGAAATGATCGACAAAAGCAGTACACACTAACAACCATTCTCTAATTGTATCTGGTATCGCACAAAAGCAATTTCATTAGGCACAAAAGCATCCTATCAGAGGGGGAACTAATAATAGACTGATTCGATGCTGTAAAGGGGTAATCAATCAGTGGGAGGCAGCTAATCAATGATCTTATTAATGCTAGTGGGTGAGAGCAGGGAGGCTATCGATCCAGCATGCAAACATCCTAACCACTAGGCCTGCCTCATGTAACGGGCTAAAAAGCAATGAGACCACAGGCCAACCAACCATATGAAGGGAAGAATTAATCCTGTAACTCTTGGAAGAGAATGGGAAATTTACATGTATTATAAAACAATTAAAATGTATACATGAAAGCTACCGGTAGGTATTTTTCTGATTTTTTGTTTGTTTCCCAACATTTAGCAAAAGTGGATGCTTCAGTGGGAAAACTGAAGATATGTTACTGCACATAAAATACTATGTATTCTTATGCAACTATCATATTCCTTGTAAAAATGTACATGCCCAATACGTTTTTAAGGTGGCTGCAATGCATTTTATGTGAACAAAGTGCAATGCCACACCATATACAACACGAGCAGTCATTTTCAACAAGCAATAGAAGACTGATAGACAATAATACATTTCTGGCTACCCTCCTGAGCAGCTGCAGGAAGCGAAGCTTGCCAACCTTTAATTGTAAAACCTAGGCGGTAGGGCTGAACGATTTTGGGGAAAAGAAATGTAATTGCGATTTTTCTGCTAGATATTGTGATTCGATATGCGATTTTTGTTATTGAAGTTTTGCTAAAGTTCAATATTCACTGCCAGTCTATTTATGACTGAAGCCGGGTCAAGCACCACAGAGCAGATGAACCAGACAAGAAGTCAGACACAGAACGGCATAGAGAATCAGGTCGATTTTCAAAATAAAACACCCTTTGCAGACTCCCGATGGTACTACTACAACAAAAACAGTTAAAACAGACAAAAAAAGAAACAATTTAACTTCGTAGCCTACTTAACCATAGTAGAAGCATAAAAATCAAGGACAACTGAACAAATCAGATGGGCAAAACGCTCTTATTCTGAAATGCTCCACGTATGATATGTAGCCCGCACAGAGCGGAGCAAGAGAGCCGTTATCTGTAGTTTAAGTACCAAACTGACAAATTAACAACGCGTTAACAACATGTAGGCTAAACACTCCGCTGCTGAAACACTTCGGTGCGATTTGACGCCGGACAAAACCACTGCTGGTGCCATTGTCTCACACGTTTTCCTCTAGTTTTGTTTGTTATTGTAAAATGTACACACCCTGTGCCCATTCTGATTGGTGAGTAGGACCATAACAGGAGGTGCAGCGCGCTTGTGATTGGCGAGCAGATCTGTCACACAAGGATGACAACGGAATGAATTTGCAACTGCATGACTGTTTAAAACGGGTCAGATGCACTGTATAATTAACCTACATTTTAATTGTTGTCTTCACGATTAGCTAATCGCGTTCTTTCAAATCGCAGTTTAAAACAATTAATCGTTCAGCCATACCAGGTGGTTTGTAAAATATTGGCCTTGTTTGGTAATTAAGCTGCCTCGCCTTCTATGACTCTGCCATTAGTTTCCATCAGATAGCTGCAATGATTTCCATAATAGCTATAAGTTATCCATCATAAGATAAAGACCCAGTGGCCAATACAATCCAGCCAGATGAGGCCATTTGTTTGAGGTGTGTGGACACACACACACACACACGCTGGAAGATATGTGGCTTTAAGAAAGTTTGCAACATGCCACAACATGTTTGTGAATGCAATTTTCACCTGAACACACTTATCTCCACTCCCCAGGCAGCCTTATCACACAGGGTCCTTAGACTGATGACTGATGGTGTACACACACACACACACACACACACACACCTGCAGTCAGTTTGCAATCAGTTGAACACAGAAAAAAATACTAAAGTATCACAATAAAATGAATCCCTTGCAACTGCTGTAACATTGCAGATCTTTTTGGCTGGAGGAAAGTTATAAGTTGTTAAACTCAAAAGTAAAGCCTGCACACAAACCTGCCCAAATAGGCTGGACATAGAAATTAGTCAGGTGGAAACCGTCTGCCCATAAGACAGCAGCTAATATAGCATTAAGGAAAAACTTTGGACCATATTTGAGGGACTTTAACTCCAATATATCTGTGTCATTACATATTGAAGCATGAGATACATTAATTTCATTTTTGTCTATAGTAAAGTAGTGAATGTTTAGTGAATTCTAGAGATGTCTCAATAACTAAACTACTGAACAGATGGGTCAAAGATGTTCCAATACTTCGGTTACTTCCTTAGTGTTTTCAGTGAAGGGACAGTCTTGTGTGAAAGGACAATATTCCATCTCTTTATTTTAAGTGCATCTAAATCTAGGAGTTTAAGTATCAACTATCACTGCTTGAGTGTGGTTTGAGTTTCACCACAAGTGTGTGTGTAAGTGTCTCTGTTTCACAAAAGACTGGTTTGGCTCTATTTCAAATCTATTGATTTGGAGCATGCCTGCTTGCCACCCAGTAAAAATGTAAAGAAAAGAATGAAACAAAATCCAAACAGCCGGTCTTTTCAGTTACCACTGCAAGCTCTCAGTGGCTTGTAGGTGTTTTGTTTTCTAAAACACAGAGAAAGAAAGATGACAGCATCATTAAAAGCCACTGAATGTAACTCTCTTTCTGCTTTGTCCCTGCTCTGCCAATGCTAGCTTTCTTAGCAGAAACAAGCACCACTTTATCAGACCTGAAACACAGCCAAGAAACTCAGAGGCTGCAGTCTCATGAAAATTTTGTTTGGTTAACCCCTCACCCACCTGGTCTCTGTCTCTCTCTCTCCGTAATTTGCAAATTTTGTTTCCTGAATAGCATAAAAATAGATGAGATGATAAGTTAATTAAAGTCTGTAAAGCAGCCATCTTTTTATCACTCCTGTCACAGACAATGAACCACCCAAATTTCAAACAAAAAACCACACATAAACAAAAAGGAAAGAAAAGGGAGTGTGTGTTGCCTGTGGTGTGAAAAAGGGGTTAGCGAGGGAAAGGGAGAGAGTGCAAAAATACCTGAGGAGAGGTGCACCAGCGCCACTCTGAGTGCTTAACCCAATCCATGCAAGGATGGGAAACAGCAGACATCCTGTCTGTAGCAATCTATCCGGTCAAACATAAAATCTTTGCAACACTAATAAACTGTGGCTACTGGGTGACTAAGTTGTATCTTGAACATACAGTATGTGCAGTGTGTGTAGGTATTTGAGTAACTGTGTGCAAAGCAAATACCAAACATGGGTATCTGCCTCAAAACAAATGGACGATAATGAGCGTCACTAAATGAGTATTTATCGCAAAGTCTCTTTTTCCTTTCACATCAACATGCCTCAATTGTTCCCCTTTCAGCTCCCTCCCCTGACATTCCAACAGAAAGGTCTTGCTGACTCTTAGCAAAGCAGTGATTTTGTGGAGGGGGTGGGGGGTGGGTTGGGTGTGACAAAAGCAAGCTGAACATGAAAAACAAAGAAAGGGGGACAATTATTTCCATCCACCATTTGCAATCATGTGTCAGTAATGTGGTGCTGCTTTCATTCTGGTTGCAATTAGGAGGGTAGTCTCTGATTACGCTTTGAATAAAAAGGGTCAAAAATAAAAAACTAAGGGGGCCTCTATGGCTCCTCATTCTTCAAACAGGGAGCAAGGATGGCTTTTTGTGTGCATGTACATGCAAGCCTATGTGAGCAGATACAAGCTCGCTGTCTAAACCTTGACTAGAGCCCGATATTATTTGCCGATATGAGCTAATTGCATTTAATCAGCATTGGCTATTTATAACAGCAGATATATGACTATTAAAAAAGAAACCTAGAGTCAGATCCTTCACTCATGTCATGGGTGTTGCATAGTTTGTACACAAGAGGGCGACCAGCTGCAGGTCCCCTGTTAACCACACTGCCTCGCCACAAAAACCACAGAAGAAAACAATCAGCTGACTGGAGTTTCCGGAGCTTACACTCAGCATTTAGAAACAGAAGACTGTGTGAGCGGTGAGTCGGTCGTTTGTAAAGTTAATTACATGACTTTAATTATTATAATAAACACCGACCCAGTCACTTCTCTCCTGAAAACATTCATGACTTGCTAACCCTCCCATTTTTCACTGGCATCTCCCGGCTTCCTACCAGCTCACAGCAGTTTAACGTTATGGTAGTTGGGTGCTGAAAGTTACGCTGCTGGACAGACGTAACTGTACATTTATTTCAAACAGTGTGGGAGTTCTTGCGAATGGTCCACATTTGTCCCTAGTTCATCACTTCTAAATATTCTCTAAAGTCATGTAACATTACAGCAGCTAACACTGCCCGTTGCTAAATTAACCACAAAGCTAATGCCGTGTTTATCAGTCGAGGAGCACTAACGTCGTAATGAGCCATTAAACTATAGTTTCTGACATATCCTAAATATACGCTGCTCAAAAAATAAAGGGAACACTTAAACAACACAATGTAACTCCAAGTCAATCACACTACTGTGAAATCAAACTGTCCACTTAGGAAGCAACACTGATTGACAATCAATTTCACATGCTGTTGTGCAAATGGAATAGACAACAGGTGGAAATTATAGGCAATTAGCAAGACCAATAAAGGAGTGGTTCTGCAGGTGGTGACCACAGACCATTTCTCAGTTCCTATGCTTCCTGACTGATGTTTTGGTCACTTTTGAATGCTGGTGGTGGTTTCACACTAGTGGTAGCATGAGACCGAGTCTACAACCCACACAAGTGGCTCAGGTAGTGCAGCTCATCCAGGATGGCACATCAATGCGAGCTGTGGCAAGAAGGTTTGCTATGTCTGTCAGCATAGTGTCCAGAGCATGGAGGAGCTACCAGGAGACAGGCCAGTACATCAGGAGACGTGGAGGAGGCCGTAGGAGGGCAACAACCCAGCAGCAGGACCGCTAACTCCGCCTTTGTGCAAGGAGCAGCAGGAGGAGCACTGCCAGAGCCCTGCAAAATGACCTCCAGCAGGCCACAAATGTGCATGTGTCTGCTCAAACGGTCAGAAACAGACTCTATGAGGGTGGTATGAGGGCCCGACGTCCACAGGTGGGGGTTGTGCTTACAGCCCAACACCGTGCAGGACGTTTGGCATTTGCCAGAGAACACCAAGATTGGCAAACTCGCCACTGGCGCCCTGTGCTCTTCACAGATGAAAGCAGGTTCACACTGAGCACATGTGACAGACGTGACAGAGTCTGGAGACGCCGTGGAGAACGTTATGCTGCCTGCAACATCCTCCAGCATGACCGGTTTTGGCGGTGGGTCACTAATGTTGTGGGGTGACATTTCTTTGTGGGGCCGCACAGCCCTCCATGTGCTCACCAGAGGTACCGAGATGAGATCCTCAGACCCCTTGTGAGACCATATGCTGGTGCGGTTGGCCCTGGGTTCCTCCTACTGCAAGACAATGCTAGGCCTCATGTGGCTGGAGTGTGTCAGCAGTTCCTGCAAGAGGAAGGCATTGATGCTATGGACTGGCCCGTCCGTTCCCCAAACCTGAATCCAGTTGAGCACATCTGGGACATCATGTCTCGCTCCATCCACCAACGCCACGTTGCACCACAGACTGTCCAGGAGTTGGCGGATGCTCTAGTCCAGGTCTGGGAGGAGATCCCTCAGGAGACCATCTGCCACCTCATCAGGAGCATGCCCAGGCATTGTAGGGAGGTCATACAGGCACGTGGAGGCCACACACACTACTGAACCACATTCTGACTTGTTTTAAGGACATTACATCAAAGTTGGATCGGCCTGTAGTGTGGTTTTCCACTTTGATTTTGAGTGTGACTCCAAATCCAGACCTCCATGGGTTGATAAATTTGATTTCCATTGATAATTTGTGCGATTTTGTTGTCAGTACATTCAACTATGTAAAGAAAGGAGTATTTAATGAGATTATTTCATTCATTCAGATCTAGGAGGTGTTATTTTAGTGTTCCCTTTATTTTTTTGAGCAGTGTATCTGCGAGCCGCCTGTCTGCAGTTAGTCGGCGTGTCTGAAATGATTAAACCAGAGCAGACATGTAAATAAACGTGAGCTGAACAAGAATCTTACACGGCGGTAGCTCAGGCGCTTTTTGTGACGTTGTAGTTGCATTCAACAGCAGTAACTCACTGTATCCTAGACGGCATGATTTATACCAATGGTGGTTAAATGGTTTCACGTAGCTTTGGTTAGAAGAGTGCTGGTAAAGGGAGAAACTAGATGTGAATGTGCTACATTGAAATTATAGCAGATTATGTGTTAAGTGAAATACACGTATGTTTACAGACGGCTGAAAAAGTTGCACCTTCCAATAGCAAATATTTATTGATGTGTAATTGTTTACATGTTCACTTTTTGAGACTAAATCGATTTTATTAACATAATCCATTTAGGAAAAGGTTTTATAGCCCACATACATACCAGCTTTCAATATCGGCCTGTTCTAAGTGTAGTTTATACAGTAAAGGGGTCTACTAACCAAACCATTCTTAAAATCAAAATATCGGCTCATAAATCAGCTCTTTTTCACTTTAATATCGGCATCGGAAATAAACAAGGGAAGAACTTCTGATGATGAGATGATCTGCCATCATAGACATGGGCAGGTAGCCAAGAAATAAATGCCTCCCTTCCCCTTTGAATGAAAGGGTGGTAGGGAGAGATGCAGAAAGTCTGGGGGGAGGGGTTGGCAATTGCAATGTCAAGGTAAAAGTGACATGGCAAGAGAAAACACACAAACAGACTAAGAGAGATGGTCTGGCAATAAATGGATTCTTTAGTTTGACTGTGAGCCTAAGACTACGTTTGGTTTTATCAGAGGGCACTGTGGGGTGACATAACACCAGAACCAGAGCATGAGGGGATGTTTAGTAGTCTTTTGTCCCCAAATGGACCCTCTCCATCTGTCTTTGAAGGGTGCTTTACGCCTACTCGGATCAAAGACGGCATGTACTTGTTTTTCCGGAAGCAGGGATAAAAAATAAATACTGAGGGAATGGTCACAGGAGGGTTTAAAAAGCTCATCATTCATGTCTGTTTACCTCTGCTGAGAGGAGAGAGAAAATAGGAGAGCGAGACCATGGTGACTTCTCCGGTTTCCATGACAGAGGCTGGATTAATGAAGCCACTAGGGGGTTCTCTCTCTTCTGTGCATACGTGTGTGTCACAGCTTCAGCACATGGGGCAATCTATACCTCCTTGGATGCATTAGTGCCAAGTAATCTTGTGATTATTTGATGATTTTAAATCATACAAAAAACATGTCTATCTAAGTGGTAGTTGTTTTTACATCTTAATTTGTTCGTCGTTCATGAGATGGTACTTGGAGTATTACATGTTACTTTTTTTTGTTTTTTTTTACTAAAAGCAACACTCAGTTCCACCTCCACTAAGCATTTCACTTCAATAATACATGCCCCAAAATCCAACTGCTTTACCTGCAAATCAAAAGGGCCCAAATGAAAGGGCCAAGTGTTTTAACAGCACCCAGCAGAGTGCCTTCTGGCTACATGCTCTGTCTGGGTGACCAGCAAACAGCTGGTGAGTTGCAGTTCCCACAGTCTTAAGAGACCCCCACTCTAGCACCTGCTACTGGGGAGCCTGTCTGGACGGCTGCTGGCTGCTCCGGACTACTTAATAGTCCCCAGTCAGCTGGAGAGATGGGGATAGTGGGTGCAACAGAGGGAGGGAGAGGGGACGGGGGGTCTCTGTCTGGTGTTTGGGACAATTAAATGGGGTTCAGAGAGCGTAGGTTACGTGGGAATAGTGTGAATGCCCTTGAATCTAAAGGGGGTTGCCTTTCAGACTTTGGGGATGGGGTGGCGTGTGTGGAAAGCCACAATAGCCTGTAAGAATCTTATACATTGCACAAATTTAATATGGTCTCTAAATTGACATTTGTATGACTTTCCCAAAAGAAAGAAAAGTAACCAAAAACAAAGAGTCAAAAGAAATACATTTAACCACTTTGGGACATTGACCCAATATGACTGCAGCACTGCTGTGTGTGTGTGTGTGTGTATTCCCCTTTAAACTCTGAGCCAGCTGGCCTGCAAGGCACACACAGATCTGAGAGGACACAACTAGGCCAGGCTAGTGTGTTCTTGCAGCTGCACAGCCACTACATCTATGTGCATGTGTTTGCATGTGCACAAGTACAAACATGTTTGTGTTATCCGAGTGAAGGATACATCACATCCCTTTGGACTTCACTAGAGAGGTCAGAAGTGTGTCCTCAAAACAAAGTTCATTCTTTACTTACAGTTACACTGAGGAAGAAAACTTTGTTTCTGTATTTGCAGGCAGGGTACATCAAATTACCCATGAATATAACATGATACTGTGATTTTGATACAAGTTTACAAATTTAGATTTAGAAAAGGCTATACATTATTCTCTTACATTTGATATTGATTTAGTTCTTGACGCCATTTACAAATGTGTAGTCTGGCAATAATACAAGACATGCATAAATGAGGTATTCCATATCCATTTCAGGTCAGTCATATTGCTACAACACAACCACTGCAGCCGGGACTGGTACTTACAAGAGCAAGGCCTGATGTGCTACTATTACTGTTATCTGTGTAAATTTTAAGTTATTTCTCAAGCTCTTCTTCCACAAAAGTAGTGATGTGCTGAGTAAATCTTAGAGTGCAGAACACTAAGTTAAACTACAATGTCCACTCTCTAAATTATGTATGCCAGAATCACTGCAACAACAGGGCCACTAGCTTGAGGCTATTAGCTGAGCAGACAGGAAAGAACAGGCTGTGAAGGGGAAGCCCTCAGGACAAGAACAAGAGGAGAAGGGGGTAGAAACCCAGCCAATAGCTACTCTACCACAGGATGTGTTGTGCTGAGAGGCCTCGGGGAAAACCAGAGTGAGGTAAAGGCCAAACAGGACAACAATAATAAGGACATTATAGGTTAATACACTCGACCAGGGGAGCTCAACTTAGCTGGAGCCAAAAACAGAAATAATATTTTAAATCAAAAGGCTTAGAGGCATTGCTTCTCTTGACGGAGTTAAGCCTGCAGCCAAATTAAAATCCTATCCCACAGCTGAGGAAACCCTGTACTAAACAGCTGAGCACAAAGAGGAAGTTTCAGCTTCTAAACTAATAATCAATAAAAAATGTCCAGGACAACCCAAATCTGTCTCTTATTAATATTTAAATGTAGTTTATGAAATGCTGAAAGAAAACAATTAACTGACATTCACAACATTTTTCATAAAAAGAGCCCCATAAAACTATGCTAGTATATGGACTAGTAAATGAGGCACATCTAGCAAAAAACAAACCCTCACTAACAGGCTCGCAGGCTTTAAGCTTTTGTTTTATGCTGTGATTGGTGGCAAAGGCCCAAATATGAGAACAGCAGCAACTTGACCAGTTGCCTCTGTGACGCAAAGGGCTGTAGTTAGCTAGCTAGCCATGCACCACAGCTGCTGCCAGTTTGTTTACAGAGTGCCCGGTGTTCTCCCAGCAAATCAAAAAAATTAACAGAGAGAAGAGAAGAAGATGCGAGAAGATGCGAGCAGATACGCATGCAAGCTCCTGAACAAATCTGAACATGCAAACACTGTGTTGTATCTTTGCATCTATATATTCAAAACTACACTCTGTTATGTTATAGGATGTGAGATATTTATGTCTGTGTACATTAGTAAGCAGACGGTTATGGTTGCTTTACAGACAGAAAATAAAGAGAAACCTTTAGAAGAATGGGACAATGAGTTCAGGATAACAAGAAACAGCATAATGTCCATAAACTGAGAGAAATACAGTTGTTATAATGATATAAATAACTCATGGCCATCCTTTATAAACATCACTCACTTGCATACAAATACACACAAGCTACCACACAATGAGCACCTTAAGGCAAGTTCAGTATTAGTGATCTTAGAGGCCAACAGTGAGTTCATTAAAAAGCTACCGCTGGCTACAGAGGTCTGAGAGATGTATGTGTTTGTGTGTGTGGTCCTTACAGTCGAAAGCGTGCAGAGGCTGAAACAACTGAACTACATTCTTCTAACTTAGACTAAAATATAGAAATAAGATTTTCCAAGGTTAGAATAGGATAGAATTTGCCGTCATTATTGCCAGCGTAAGTATCGGGAGCCAGACTTGAGCACTCTAACAGCACAGACCTACTTTGGAAACAAGGTACAGCTATCACAATCCTTACAGAAGGCCAAAGAAAGGGAAAAGCAGGGGGAGCAGTCAACTGAAGCCACCTTAGACCTGAGTCTTCAATTTTAATTTGGTTTAATTTAGAAGCTGTATCTTGTCTTTATTTTATACTGACAGGAAGTGAAGGTGTGCTGTTAAACTACAATTATAATTACTATAATTTATTGTGCCTGCAACGCAGTAAAATCAGTCAGTGCTGCTTTGCATACCACTGCATCTGTACCAAGGCAAAGTGAATACAAAATCTATTAATAAAATTCTAAACATTTTACATTTGTCTCACAAAATGTGGGAAAATCAGTGAGAATAACAACGGTTGAAGCAAAATGTTAGATTTGAAAGACAATTTACTAAAGTCATCAAAAGAAATGTCATTAAACATGCAGCCTAAATAGCTAGAATACAACCAACATGCATAAAATCAAACTCAATGACATTTTAAGAATAACAAATTTGCACACAGCCAGCACAAAAGTGTTAACAATAATATAAACAATAAAATAACCCACAAAAAACAATCAGGAATCTATTCCAGGGCAATTTTATTTTTTTTACAGTATTGACACAAACCTGGGTGGCGTTTGCCCGCAGCGGACGTGGCAGAGTTTGGGGTAGCGTTGCTGGTAGTCAAAGAAGAAGAAGAAGAAGAAGAAGAAGAAGAGTAAGATGATGGAGGTGAAGAGGAGGAGGAAGAGGAGGAGGAGAGGGTAAGAGCGCTGAGGGCTCCTGCCGGCAGTGGCTGGCCTCTCTTCAGTAGCTGCTTGTGCTCCTGCTGGCGGAAGCGTGGGGGCACCTCTCTAGGCGGGTAGCGAGCACTGGCAGAGGACAACTGGCACTGCTGCTGAGGGGGAGTCGGGAGTTGGCTACTGGAGGAGGCGCGCTTGCCATTGCCAGAAGAAGAGGAGGTGGAGAGGGGCAGCGTGGGGCTGGCGGGGTGGAGGTGGTGGGGTGGGCCAAGACTGGGCTTAGTGGGAGCAGGCTCTGGCACTGGATGGATATAATACACAGGCATGCACACACACACACAAAGACACATGCGGGTAGCAAGGTATTAATGTTTGGGTTAACTCACTATTAGTCCTTTATGTAACAGAAATTATACTTGGCTGGGCGGGGATTTTACAACTGTTGAAAAAAATAATTGTAGCGTTTTTTTGTCTCTGAACAGTGAGGTTGTCCCTGAGCATTAATCTAGGTTAATTTACTGGTAAGCGCAATTGTGTTTTTTAATGTTGCAATACTATATAAACTGAATGTGTAATTAAAAACCCCCACTTTATCAAGTTATATTCTAGCAGCATGCAGTGGAACAGGAGTGCAGTTAATGATATTCCAGAAGGTATTAATAATTGAATCCCTTTGTCTGCACTCTATGTTGGCATGGACTATCCCTTTAAGTTAACTGCCTCATGCAGCCTTTTGTAGAACATATGTTACGGGCCCAGACACACTTTATGAAAAGGTCATATTTTTTCTGCTGACTGAACACAGACACACAAACACACGCAGACACCTCATTTCCTCTTCATTACACTTTCTTGTTCTTGCCACCCCTCCCCACCATCACACATTCTCACACATACACCTTTCCCTGCTAGTGTGGCCCCAGCCTGACCCCTTTCCCTGTGGTGGCAGTGACCAGCCAGCCGTCTAATTGAGCGTAAGCCTGAAAGGTGTTATTATTAGCAGCAGACCTGGATAGATAGCAACCAAACAGATTGGCTTGGCTAAAGTTTCCTCTCCGGGGTACTGGCATCCTGAAGAGGATGTTGCAGTGTGAGTTTAATCAGAGAAGACACTGAACTACATCAGGTATAGCAGTACTCTACCTTCCCAGCTGCTTTCATACTGACTGCCAATAGCTGATGACTTAAGAGCTACATACAGTTTTGTGCACCATGGTGAATAGAGCTGATGATGTTATTTTCTATAGTCCCTAGATAGGTATGGCTGTTCTAAACAAAAGCTGAGACTGCCTTCACTCAAGGGAGGGCGAGAGAGACACACGTGTGTGGGGGGGAAAAAGATGGCAAGAAACAATGTGTTAATTAAAGCCTTAGTTGATATAGTGTGAAAGTCTGGACTTATTCCTTCAACAGTCCTGTACTGTGTACACACACACACACACACACACACACACACGCACACGAGCAGAGGTATTCACCCTGCCTGCCAAGAGCTTGTCTATAAGCACAGCTAAGAGAGGCACTCTCAGTGAGCACAAAACTAATCCAGGTGGCTGCCTTACACATAGAAACAGCAGCGATATATAGGGAACTTGAATTTGCTTTAACACAGACATATTCAAAATACAACTCCAACACATGGAGAGAACTGAGGGGGAGGGGGGCTGCCCTCCTCCAGCAGTGTCTGGCTGGCTTGGAACTGCAGCTGGTGACGCACATCACCGATTAAATTCAGCTCGGCCCGCCTGACTCTGCCTCGACCAATCAGACAGCAAGAAGGTGAAAACAAGCTGCCCTGCCTCCTTTCCTTTTGGTCCTCCCCACTCCAATGCTTGGCTTTCTGCCTCTTTCAATCTCCTTCTCCACCTTTGCATATCTTCTTTCTGACATCACAGCTGCACAACAGTACTTCTGTCATTACGAAGGTGTTCCTTTTTAATCTTTTGTCCGTCTTATTTGCCAAATCTTTTCAATTCATAAAAGAGAAACTTGCTAAAGGAACTTTGTGAGGTTCCAATTACAATTTGGTCAAGAAGACACATATGAGAGTTACTCAGTCAGCTATCATTTCTGCTGCCAGTCTGGTACAGGAAGCAGAAGAACCCAGGAGACAGACAAACTAGTCCCTTAGCTCAAGCATGCCTCAAAAACACCCTGCTTCATACAGCCTGTGTTTGTGTTGTTGTAGTAACACGGGTGTATCCATGCTGCAACTCCCTTATGTTGCAGATGACCACATCTAATTTCTCCTGTACAATGACATATTCAGAAGCACGCTGTGACAAACCTCTTCAATTACACTATTCTATGCTTGCAAAGAAGCTACAAGGATCTGTGATTTTTCCAGAAAGGTGCTGCTATGATACTATCCAGCTGGATAATATGTAAAATGAATGTTCTCCTGAGAAGGAAGGGATGTGACACACACACACACACCTGAGACCACTAAAAAATGGCAGTCTCAATGTGAAGAGGTGAGAAGAATAGTATGTGTGAAAGACACTGCTCCCGCCTGCCCTGAACAAATGCATATATAGATTTGCAGAGACATGTCTTATTTTGAGGAGAGATCTTTTCTTAATCTATGATGGATGGGTAAGTGCTGATCTTCTGTGAGGAGGCAATGCAATCCACACAGAAGATCAGTGAAGTTGCAGGTTTATTGCATTTGAACTCAACTGAACTCATCTCAATGACTAACAGCTTTGCTGGGTTTCTCTGCTTATTAAGCCCTTACTGTAGGTGAAGTTTCTTTCTATAAATACCAGTCAACAGCTTCTAATATAAAACATTTTATAAATATTTATTCACTGCACTCTTTTCAATATATCTACTAACAGAGGACATTTCAATTTGATGACGATCAGGGGCTCACTTAAATGATTAATAATCAGCCTCTGACCACGAAAGTGAAGATTCCTTGACTACAAGCTACCTGTCCAACCACCTTAGACATTGGTAACTTTCAGATATCATCTTGATAAAAAAAAACAACAACTATGCAAATAGACAAAAACATGTAAAAAAGACAAATAAGAAACATAAATAGTATTATTATTGCTATTATGCAGTTACAGCAATGAAAGTTATGAGAGTTGTGCTTTGAAAACCAAATTTAGACATTTATTTGATGGTGGCCTTGGTACCTCTAATTGAAGTTGACAAGGAGAGCCAATTAAATAAGCATTTGTATCAAGTGCATTGTAAATTCCATTAAACCTTCCAGCTGAGGCGCTCTCTACAACCTTACACCAAACTTTTAATTACAGCCCTTCTTCACACTAAATGGTTAATTACACACAATGAGAGAGAGTAAGGGAAAGAGCAATGGTTTAAGAAGACAGTTAAGTGAGCATAGATGAAGACAAAAAAAAAAGCATACAAGACAGAGGGAAATTCATAAAGGGAGTTGAAAATCCATGAACAAGGCGTAATGGGCATGAAGGTAGGGTATCGGTTATTGTAAAGAACAACAGTGATTGGTTCCCAGAGCCTAGTGCCAGGCAGCGCAGGTTCCCACATCTCTTCTGTCTATTGTCTGCAGAGCCACTTCATTACGCAGCCATGTTTAAAAAAGGGGGGAGGGATGGATATAACACACAGGCCTATATGCCCTGCACAATGGCGCATTTCTTAATCCAATAAAAGCTTTGAAGAAAGGAAGGTAAGATAAAATACAGTGTGTTTTCAAAGTGGGTTTACATCTGTGTGTACGACAAATTTAAACATGCTGCTTTTCAAGTGGTTTTATATGGGTGCAGACTTTTGTGCATCAATGTTTTCTTTCAGCTCATCAAAGCAAGCTAAAGAAAAGAAGCATCCCCATGCCTTAGTGAAAAATGTGAAACAAGGGCCACTTTTTTCTAAGAAACTGGATCAAAACAATATGGAGGCAGGGTTCGCCGGGTATATGAAGTGCACACACTGTAAACAACACGTGTTTGGAATGAGTTCACGGTTCTCTATATCACACCTCTCACTTCCATTCTCTATACATGCAGATACGGGATCCTTACTTATTTCAACACCAATATGATTGCTTACTCTTTCCAGGGAAGTAGCTAAGCATTACACAACTTAATGCTTTTAAGTCTACAATCCACTAAAATGGTTCCTATCTTCTCTCTGACCTGGAAAAGTCACCGCAGATACTGGCGAATAAACATTTTTAATAATAAAATGAAATAAGACTTGGCCATTTTGATACGGTAACCAAGAGGACCTTTTAGTAGACAGAAAGAAGAAGTCAAATGTATGCGTGTTTATGCGCACAAGGGAGGGTCAAGTGGGTGTGTTTCTATGAGAGCCCATCTGTCAGTATTAGTAGACAAAAACACCCTCACTCACAAAATAGAGGAACATTTTCTCACCCCTCACCATTCCTATAATGGGCCGTTGCTATAGGGACTGACAGTTGCCTAACACACCTCCATTTTGCCTCTTGTGACCCCCTGTGCCTCCTGTGACCTCTTTCCATACCACGCCTCTTCCGCCGTCTCTCTCTCTAATTAATGCCCCCACCCCTTCTCCATGCCAAGAATTTTTTCTCTTGCTCCAGTCACAGTTGTTCATCTCAGCTATGCCTCTCTGGCCAGTTTTTATTGGATTATGAGCTGCCCCAAGAAACCCTTTTCGCTTTTAGCCATAAAAGTAGCTAACCAATTCTCTGAGCAAAGAGCTTTAAAAGGATCATACTACACCCCCTGTCTGAGGTCAGTGCCTGAGGGCAACATCTGCCTGAAAACACATGTCTTTTAAATTTGATAGAAATGTAGCATGATGGCATCTTAAACTTTTTAAGGCCGACGCCCACATGACAAATGTGGCTCCCACTGGCAGAGTCCATAGTCAAACCTGAAACACAGTAGGCAACTGGAGGACTCATTTGCAGTACAAATGTGAATTTCTCATCCGTTATATGTCAATATGACTAATATCCCAAGGCATTATAACCTTACGCTAAACACAAATTATAGAAGCAATCTCATAAGATCAAATCCAAATGGTAGAGTAACATGGTGTCTGGACATTTTTGTTTTATCTGCTATGGTCTGCTGTTTCAAAATGGCCTGAGGGAAGAGCAAGGGGAGCCCCTTATGCAGACATACAGGCAGTCTTACAGATGCATATGTGTGTGTGAATATCTTGGCCTCAAAGCACAGACTGAACTGTCCTTCAGATCAGCTGTGCTACATCCTATCAATCTTCCTGGTATTTGACATGAAGCAGCTCAATGTTGGGGGAAGAAATGATGGGGGTGGGGCATGAGTAACATAATGGGCTTTCTTGACAGCAGCTTGGGAGTGATCATACAACATGAACACACAGAGAGGAAAGCATTGTTTGAGTTTGTGCACCCCTGTTGTTTCCTATCTCTCTGCCCCTGTCTCTCCCTCCATCCCTCACTCTCCTCTAGCACTTGACATGCATGCGGGGTGAGCACACAGGAGGTTGAGGAAAAAAACAATTATGCTCGGCAGTCATAAATCCACAGGATGTAATTCACAAGCTATTCACCATTAATTCTTTGAGTGTTTAGAAATGTGGTTAACAGAAAAGAATAGAAGCCTAAATGCTAAAGTAAATTAGTCCCCAATTAGATTGCGATTCATGAAATTCCCTTTCCAAAGTGTTGACGCAATTAATAGCATGTGAAATTGCAAATTAATCCAGTACAGAATTGTACGACACACTCGTGTTTATGTGCGTCCCTCGCCACTTTGAAAAATATAATGCTGTTATCACCGTGTAAATATGTTTCTCCTCAGATGTGGTCACTGGTGCCGAGCATGTCGAGGGGTGAGATGAGACAGGGGGAAGAAACTGGGGAAGGAGGAAAGTTAGGGACGAGGCAGTGACAGGCATTACATTTGTTCTCTAACCTTTCAGCAGTGAAAAGTGCATGAGCAGCAAAAACGGAGATTGCGGATTTTCTGATTATCAGGTTGTGGGAATGCAACAGACGCACTGTGGTATTACTGTGACTTTCTGTGCCTGTGTAGCCACTTGTTCCATGAATTGCATTTGTGTAACTTTCTGCTTGAGCCATGTTTTCTCATAACTTCAATAATATTTGTGTGTGTTTGTTCATATTGAGCTACAATGGCTTGTATATTATTGCCTTTGATGTTTTGCAATTCCATAATATGCGCATTTGCTTCACAGAATAGATTGAAAGACTACAAGTCACTGTAGGGAAGAAAGTGCATCTTTTAATATGACTGTTGGCAACTAGAAACACACATCTGCAGCTCAACAGATATGCTCGCTCTTCATGCACTCCTGTGCGTGTGTGTGGTCCAGGCATGTGCATGTTTTTGCCAAGGTTGGTAGGTATGTGTAGCAGTCAAACTGGCTGATTGTGATTGCAGTGGTGGCAGAGATTGTGATGAAGCTGCGTGTGTGCTGGGGGTAAATAATCAGCATCCTTCTGAGGTAATGGGGACTGGGAGGGAGGAAAGGTGGGAGGGCCCTGCATCAGAGGTCCAGTTTGTGTGTGTGGGGGAGGTGGGTTGGGGCAGTGGGACACTGCCTCCTGGAACCCTGTGTTTGGAGAAGCTCCATGCCTAATGGGGGGCAGAGAAGTTAATTCCACTGCGCCAAAGCTTTATCTCATTTTCATACATATGAATGCGCCAGGCCGAGATCGATTACCGCAAACAAATTGAAATGCTTGGGACCGAGGAGGCCTGCAGAGAGTGGAAAGCAGAAAGAGGAGCATGGGGGGAGGTGGTGTGCATGTGTCTATGAATTTCTGAGAGTTTATAAGGAAGGCAGAATTCACCGATATGGATGGAAAAACACAAATCACCACCGCATACAAATTTTCTCTCCTCCTATATATACACACACACACACACACACCTATTATTTAGTGTCATGCAGTAAAACTCAACTACTTCCGGTTGATGCCACCTTCCTTTTAAAATATATTGCAGGAGGTTATGAGCAAAACTCAGAGGTCCTGGTGGCTCACTGAACGATTAGTCTTCAAAGAGGCCCTCTTTCCCACTACTTTCTTGATCTTTCTGTCTGCACGAGTACCCACTACATACACACAATCAGTTTCTCATTCTATGTCCCTAATTCTCTCCATCTCTCATTAAACATACCATAAAATAAATGTCCATGTCATTAGTCCCCTTCTATATTAGCATCGTCATTGACTCCCAACAGTCATCTTTGGCACTCGTCTTAAGTGTCCACTGCTTCATTACTTTCTTTTCTGCCTTTACTTCTTTCATTTTTGCTTTTATCTGGCCCCAGAACGCCCTGTTAGACTTCTTCCTCTCCTTTTCTTCCTCCTCCTTCTTAGCTCTGCCCCTGTCTATGGGCCTCTCTCACATACAGAGCTTCAATATTTCCACTCTGACTCTCAGCATTTCCTTCGCCACTCCTGCCAGCAAACACTTGGTATGAGCATACACGGTAGTCAGAAAGTGTTAGGGCTGTGATACCCTCTTCATTGTTTTGGCTCAAATCCAGCATGCAGAGGCCCTAACTTTGAGTGCATGGCATGTATTGTTGCCCACATAATCCTTTGGGTGTTGTGGAGTGCCACCATCTCACAACCACAGACCTCTCCTAGCTCCTGGTCCAGTCCATCAGGTTAAATTCTAGATGTAACAAAAATTCAGCAGGCATTTTTCAGTGCCCAGTGTAAATGAATGGTCAAGTGATATGCGTTTCCAGGCGTGCAGACTGGAAGGAGATTATTTCTGAAATGTTGCTAAAAACACTCATGTGTACGGAGATCGTTTTTTTATTTTATTTTAAATTGCCGTTTTATAATGAAAACGTAGTAGGGTGAACCAGAGTGTGAAGCAGGCAGTTCGTGGAAAAGAGCATTCACGCTCAATGAATCTGCCATGTGTAAATAAGCCGCACACAATTAAATAAGCTTGTTCCCTAAAGACTATTTTTGGACAAGTGTATTGTACTTACAGATTACGTCAATCATAATAATCTTTTCTCTGAAAAAGCATGTCCACTCAAGCACAAGAACAGCAGCATTAAATGCTTCTTCAAATCAGAAGCAGCTAGCTTTGTGCAGAGGCTGTGAAAATTGGTCAACAGGCCAAGCTCACAGTCAGGGCAATGGAGGCTAATAAAACTGACAGGTCATAGTTCAAGGCAAGCTGGGGTGACCTCTGTTGAAGCCCAACAGTTCCACACAGATGGCCAAGCTGCTGCTCAAGATGGGGGAGGACAGGGACCAACAGACACACTAGGAGGATTTAAAAGGTAGACACCTTGCTCAAATTCTGTGCAATCACCCAAACACCAATCGTGTAATAACAAAACTGATTTCAAGCATTTTGCATTAACTACATCATGCATCAAGTGTAAATGCAGGAATAACACCACAGTGGTGCTAGGTGAAAAGACAACATAGCAGGATTGCTATGCGTGATAATTAGCACTGGCCAAAAGTCCTGCCACTAACTCTGGACTATAAATCTATTCATAAGCCAAAAACATACAAATCAAATGATCACAGGTCTTTATAAATCTCTTGCCACAACAACACACGAATCAAATAAATGTCTTTGTCACTGGGACAATTCAGAGCAGCAGAGGCAAAACAATGTATTTTGTAAATATTTCCCATGAAAATAAAGCTAATTTTACAGCAATACACTGAGAAAATCTATTTTAGCATCTTCAGAGAACACCAAGGTCACACGAGGACACTGTTCTTTCAGTTCCACTCTCTCTGCATTTCAGCTAAACTCCATGCCCTTCTTTTATTCCACTCCCCCTCTCCCTTTCTCATCTACCCCATCCCCCTACCCACACCACACTCTGTGTGCTGTCTGGGCGCCCTCACGCTTCACTGCCTGGTGCTATGGGCGTACTGGGCGTCACTCTGCATCACCCTGCATTAGACTCCACTGTATTTGCTCTGCTCTGTGCGTGTGCATGTGTGTGAGTCTGAGAACAGGGAGTCAAACGGCACAATTGTGCATGCATGTGCAAACCGTGCGTGTCCATCTGTGTACAAGGACCCTAAATGCTATCTGTGTATAATACGTGTATAATATGTGTGTACCTTTACGGGCCATGTGTTAATCAGAGCTGATTAATGTATATCAGTGGTTGGAATGCTGTTTTAGAAGAAGAGGCAGATGGGAGGGTGCGGATTACTTGTTCATGACACTCACCTTTGGGTTTCTGATCAGCAGCCTGTAATGAAAGAGAGAAATGGACTTAGGTGAGGGTGGTGTTTAGCAATGATTCAAAACTGTAAATAAATCAAAAGTGTTATGACAAAAAGGAAAAGGGATAGTGTTACTGAGTAAAGTGATCCAATCTTTACAAATCAGCCAAAGCTCTTGATTTTATTAAAAGCTATTGATTAGAAAAGACTGGAGGTTTAAAAAAAAAAAAAAAAAAAAAAGCACTAAATGTATAACCCAGACACACAGAGCCAATTTAAGTGCCTAATACTAGACTCAAAAGAAATATGCATAGTTTCTTGAATAGTGTTGTGCGAACATGTGCATCATTTTCACCTTCACCTTTTTCTGAGCGACGTCCGTCTTGGTCTTTTCTTCTTGTTTTTTCTTTTTCTTTTCTTCCATCAAATGGTTCTCTTTCCTCTGTTGCTAGCTTCTCTCAGCTGTCCAACGAGAGAGACAAAGAGTAATGAGTGAAACATGAAGGAAAAGATCACACACTTATGGCATTCAAGCACAATGACATTTTCTACACACACAAAAAAAAAAAAAAGATTCACATTCCACGTAAAAAAAATGTTTGCGTGCACAAACGTGCATACACATGCACACACAATGAGTATAAACTTTCAACCCCTTCCTTCTGATCCATGTGTAAGTCACAGCCAAAGTGCACTCATCACATCCACAATCACTTTGTACAAAAATCATGCTTAAAAACGGAAAAGGAGAATGAAAGGAAAGGAAAATGACAAGAAAAAAGGCACACGTAAGTTAGAGTGAGAGATAAAGACAGTAGGAGACAGAGAGAGTCAACAGTGCAAGTGAATGCCAGTGTTAAAAGGTTGGTTTAAAGGCAGCAGCAAATGGCAAGAAAATAAAAAGGCAAGCGATTAAAAGGACAACAATGCAAAGGCCAACAGACTGACAGAATAAGACACAAAGCCTTTTTTACAGTTCTGTTTCCAGTGGGCGTGAGTCAAACTAGCTAGATAGCTAGCCTGAGGGCCAGGGAAACTAAGTGCTTCATTTCAGTCTGTATTTCCTTTGGCTCAGCTTTAGTGACAGCTCCTGGAAACTATTAGAGGTATGAGCTGGGCCATAGGGACCGAATCTGTGTGTGTTAAGTCTTCACTAAGTGCACCTATAGTGAATCTATAATACAGCACTATGTCATATCAAATCAATGATACCACTCTCTTAAATGTGCAAATACACTCAATCATATCCGTCTAAAATAATGGCCTATTCCTATTTGCTGGCCATTCTGCAAAGAGTTGTGTACACATGCACACACGCCTGCCTTGTACAATAAGCCATTGTGCTTCACCCTCAAGAACTGGACAAGAACATGGCTTTCTTTCAAAGACTGTCCCACTGCTTAAGAGATCTGTGGAAATTCGCTGCAAACTCAACAACAGAGTTTCACGAAAAGAAGAACTATCCTCATACTGCAAAAATGTACTTTCAGTCAATCTGCCTTTTCTACTAAAGCCACACAAGAAAGAAACTCCATGCCAGCAAATATTAGAGAACTCTCAATTTATTTGTTGTTCAGTTATAACTTGGACAAATTTAGATTAGTTTTTTTAATCAGTTTGATCATCTTGCCTAATAGCTAAATGATGATATTCAAATGCGGTCTGACAATTCATCATTCAAAGTAATTTATGAAACTAAAATATCAAACATTTTCTGGTTCAATCTTCACAAATGTGAGAATATGCTGCTTTTTTGTGCTGCTTGTTTATATTATTGTGAATTTAAAAGCATGGGATATTAGACTGTTCATCAGACAAAACAAGCAAATTCAATGGCATTTTTTTCTATTTTCAGACACTTTTATTCAATTAGTTGAAGGAAAAAAAGACAAATTAATCAATAATGAAAATGAAAATTGGAAGCCCTAATGTCCAATTAATGTGTACTATCCCTGACAAGTAAACTAAAAACAAAATTTTCCTACATGGAGCTTGGATATGAATCAAAATCTGAATGTATGAATGAATCATAACGCTCAGAAGATTAATGAAAGACCTGCATCCCACAGTGCTGCCCATTGGCAGGGGGAGGAGGCTGTCAATCAAAAAGACAGGAGAGGCCTCACAGAGACTGTCTGATGGCGTGGTAATATCTTTATGGCAGTAAGGGAGAGAGAGAGAAAGAAAGAACGAAAGAAAGAAGAGTTAGACATACTGCTGGGGCAGAGAGAGATGGAGGAAGAGAGACATTGAACACTATTGTCAACAGTGAGTTCAGAGCCAAACCTTGAGGAAGACTGCCAGACTAGAGGCCATAGCAGCACGGTAAAATGAAAGAAAGGAGATATTCCTAAATTACTTTCCCCCCCTCCTCCATCTGGATTTTCTCTTCCTCATTCCCTGTTCGACCCCTCATTGCTCGCTAATGCGCTCTCCCACTCTCTCTTAGATTCACACACACACACACACACACACTCCTTTTTTTCATACTGAGGAGTCTGTGTGTGTGTGTGTCATTGTGCTATCTCAGCAGCTAGGGGAAAGCAACCCTCAGGTGTGTGTGTGTGTGTGTGTGTGTGTGTGTGTGTGTGTGCGCGCGCGCGCGCACATGCATTCAGATAATGCTATGCAGTATGTACAGTATATGTGCAGTAGTTTATTCATCTCTTCCAGTATCTGAAAACACACAACCTAAACCTGAACACCTCAGTTTCTTAAATTCCTAGCAAGCCACCCAAAATTCTTTAACACCAAGAAGTAGAAAGGACAGGATGTAGGGCTGGGGCACAGTGACAGCATGCAAGCAGAGAGAGGGGTGCAGGACATGAGGGGGAAGAAAGTGGCTTTTGATATCAACTCTGTATGGTAGCTTTTTGTTTTTTTACCATGAGTTGCTAGTGACAGGGCCTCTCTACTACAGCTGACCGTAACATCCTAGTAGTCTTTACCCTCCAGACGATAGTAGATATACCCTATCTGGTTACTTATGCTGCTGCTGTCACAGAGGACGACAAGAAATTAGGGTCGGGGAAATCCTGGTAGGGGGTTCAAGTGCTACACAACCACCGCCTCACCGGCACAATGATATGCATTTATTATCTATCTTATTTCATATGTCTTAATTCACCATGGAAAGCTTACAGTTAAACAGTTGTTTTGTTTTTGTCTTTTGAACTGATGTAGTCAATGCCAAAATTAGCTTCACTTCTGACCTCCGCTGCCCTGACATATATACTTACCTGTCTCTCCCTGTCTCCCGCCCTCTCACTCAGTCAGTATTGCTGACACCAGCAACTCCACAGCACTGACCCGGGGTGTCTCTGTGCTGCCTTACAGCATCAGGTTTACCCTCGCTGGCAGTATGACACTGCAATTAGTCAAATGCGTCCTGTTTTAAGGTTACTGACCTACATGGCCACAGTGTGTCATTCAGTCTTCTCTTACATTAAAAGGGGCTTAGATCACCTAACCTGGTCTGTTGGTCAAAAATTAGCTTCAATGCGCAAGCTAACATTTTTTTCCCCCCTCATCCAACTATCAGTAATACAATATAAAATCTCTGCTGGACCACATACAAGCCAGGGTCTTTGGCGTTTCCCATGACATTTATAAAGCAACTCTACAGGAAATACCACATGACTTTTTCCTCCTCCTATCTTCAGTTCTGACCTATTCAGTGATCCTACATTTACTCAGTGGCTTTTCTTTAAGAATACAGAGAAGGAAAACATCCCAAGTCTCAGTAACTGGGGCAGCTGGGAAATCGTGAAGAAATTGCATGGTGAGGCAGTATCCTCTCTTCCTGCGCTGCACAAAAACAGTGCCATATCCTGGGACTATAGGGCTAAGCTATTAAAGAAGGAGGCATGACAACAAGAACACACTGTACAGGAATGAAGGGGCTGAAAACTCACAACACAAACCTAGTCACACAAAAACACACAAGGTAGCTTGATGTACACAGGCGGGAGGCAGCTTGTCTGATGCCTGTCTTTTTCCGCCAGGTATGCAGAAGAGAGGGAGGTGGGAGGAGGAGAAGACGAAGGAGAGATTGGGGGGGAAAAAACAGGCGGAGGATGAAAGCAGACACAGAGCAACACCAATTAAAAACGACAGCCGCCGGAGAAGCAGACAGGCCGCAGAGAGAAAGAAGAGAGACTATGGTGGAAGAGGGAAACGACAGAACAAATCCTCACTGGAGAAATGGAGGAGTTGGGAAAAAACTGAAGAGAGCACTATTGAGGCTGGCAGACAAGGAGAAACAGTGGGACAAGGAGTGGAGGAAAGGCACTTAAATAACCTTGGACCTTGATCGCAAGTATCTGCGGAGATGCAGGGAGAAAATGAGGGGTGAGATGGAAAACCATGCGAGGGTGATTGAAAAAGAGAATAAGGGGAAGGGGAGTAAAGGGAGCTGCGCTCATGTGAAGACTGAGGAAGACAAAGGAGGAGAGGCACCGAAAAAAAACTTGAAAAGGGAAAGAGCTGCAAGGAAAGCATGCAGCTCCACGTGTTTTGAACGGCTGTCAAATCAACCAAGCACCGATTGCAGGAGGAGGGGGAGAGGAGGAAGGAGGAAGAAGAAGAGAGACTTTCCTCTTTCAGCAAAAAAGTGATGGTCAGGTTGTGGCCAAGAAATGTGGTAAATTCACTCTCCACCAACATTACCATTCAGCCAGCCACCCATTTCTGTGGCATTAGAAAAGCCACAGGGCTCTCCTGAGCCTTATTACACGGAACATTATCATGACAACCCTTACCTGGGGAATAATTCCTCAAATCCTGCCACTGCTGCAACAGACCTCAACTACTCTCCACAAGTGTGTGTGGGTGTGTGTCTGTGTTTACTCGACCTGGGAGGCTTGAGGAAAACAAGCATGTAAATTCCACAGTTGATAAGCAGCATTAACAATGTTGTTGTTGGTGGGTGTTTCCATCCCTCAGCCACACTAACAGTCTCACTGGCTGCTTGGTTTGTAAGCATTCTGCACATACCAGCTTTGTTTTCAGCAGGTGGAGAGGGTGGTTTGAAAATACACAACACACTTTCTTGCTACCAGACTAAACTTGCTCAGTGGTAGTTATTGGAATCTGTAGACAAGGGGAGTGACTGAGGGCGAACGGGTGGGTGGAGAGCGGCGATGAAGGAGGACACAAGACGGAGAAAGAAAGGCAAAGAATCCAATAGTGAGAGAGTCAGACCTGCGCTATAAATAACAGCTTTGAGGTTTGCCTCCAGAAAATTAGCTCCCAGTGTCTTGGCTGCCTCCTCTGCCAAGTCAATATGAAACTTTAACACGATGGCAGCTCATTAAATAGGAAAACAGCACAATGCACAAGACCAAGCAGGCCTGCTCCCTGCCAGCACCACAGCTAAAGCTGAAGAAGCTGTCAAGCTGAGCATGTTGGTGTATGTGTTTTTGCTTATGACTGCTTTGTGTTTATGAGAATATGTGGTGGTCCATTTTCTGCATGTGCCTGCATATTTTGCACAGTTGTTTTAATCTGTGTACCCGTCTGGCAGCTTAGAGGCTGTGAGGTGAATCCCTGTCTACAGGTCTGGATAGTTATGAAGTGCTATTAGCATTAATACAATGGCTTTCTATTGACGTCAACGGTTTATTAAAGCAATGTTGTGTAATGAAGAGGGTTCAGGAAACGTGGAAACAGGGTTAAGAATAAATTGCAACTGCTTGCTTTTGTGGATCCCTTAACTGATGTTTGGGAGGTTGGGAGGAGTTGGACATAAGTAGGGTCTGAGAATGGTCTTTATCTTCTGTTTCAAATACTTCCACCAAACTGTCAAAACCAGAGGAGCCTAGCTGTTAACACTGTATGCAAAAAACACAGCCCATGAAAGAGAGACAGATGTCTGGTGCTTATTTGTAGTAAGGAGGACAGAGAGCAAGAAAAGAAAAAGCAGAGAGATGTAAGTGACAGCTCCCTCTATGACGTGGGGATGACAACACGAAACACAGAGATACCATCTCTACATCTTTAAGAATGATGACGTTTGCATCCTCAGATACCCTGTGGCTTAATTAATATGAATCAGACTATGCCAAACTCCACTGTTAAAACAGATCTGCCCACAAGAAATTCTATTCTGTAATTCAACTAGGTCACAACAACTCAAACTTCACAAGAAATGTTTTGTTGATAGTTGGATTGAACTGCTGAAAATTAAGTCAAATGTGCTCTAACAATCAAAATACACAAAGTAAAAGTAAACACTTGAACTTCATTGACTGTACTCAAGTTGATAATAAGGCAATAAAACCGTCCAGACAGCAAACAAATGACCTGAGTTTATTAGCCTAAGCCATGGCCCCAGCATACGGGGAGGCTGAACATGCTAGTGCTATAGCTTTAACTGGGGGCCTTCAAAGTGTTATAGGGGCCTAAGACCTTTTACATAATGAGCAAGGCTATCTAATATTGGTTTAAAGCAGGAAAAAGGGAACCCCGTTGGTTAGATATCCTGCATATGCCCATCTCCTTCTCTTCACGTCTCTCCAATTAGCCGACAGGGAGCAGAGGGAAGCACCCACCAAACTTCGGCACACTGCACATTCCCCTGGACCCCTGCCAACACTTACAGCTAGCAGTTTGCCGGTTTCAGCTTCGCCTCCCCCACCCCACTGCGTCCATGGCGGCCTGGCTTACCCCCGGTGGGCCTCCTAAGCCCCTGCCCCCTCCCTTAGCATACAACTTGAACAAGAAAGAGTGGGTTACACAGACAACCCCCCCACAACTCTCCTATATGTTTCATGCAAAAGCTCTGTGTATGACATAATACACATGAGTTGAACTTCTGTTTGTCTTTGTATTACTATTATTCATTGTATAAAAGGTGAACGCAGCTTCCAGTATTACACACTTCGCAATCTGGAAATGTCGGATTTACGGCTGGTAGCACTAGAGAACAATATTGTGACAATCGTAACATGGGATCACTGTCTCATACCAAAGCAGATCAGTGTCAGACCTGTGGTGAGACCCCTCAGAAACCCTGAGTTCAAGGGTTAAAGATTTTCAGGGTGATGCCCATCCAATCAAGGATACTACAACTATTTCTGGATTTCTGGCTATCGTTACTACTGCATCACCACAGCCCAATGCAAGACCCTCGCTGGTTCTTTCATGTACATAAACACTCCTCATTTAGTACAATGGCGACACTAATCACAACAGCCTGGCAAGTCTTTATACTGGCCTCCTGGACTTCAAAATAGCTTTCCATAGAGCAGAGGAAGAGGGCAATGGTTTTTGGCAGCCTCCAATTGAATCCAGCTGATTCTACTGTCAACACCTCCCTATGGGAGCAGCACGCTGCGGCAGTGTTAAGCGTGTTATCTATCAGGACTGTCCCAGTAGTTTGAAAAGCCTCATAATCACAGGCTCAGTAACTACCACGGTCAGGACTGGGTTATGGTCAATAATGGGGGAAAGGGACTGACAACACAAGCCACTTCTCCAAAGCACAACTAAGGGTTTTCCTTTTAAACAAATGACTCTGCCCCTTCAGAGATAAAGGGCTGCACATGGAGTTAGTGCCAGGGTTTGTCCTCATGGCTTTGTTACAATACACTAATCAAAACAATGTCTAGATGCCAACAGCCTACAGCCTGCCTGGTTGGATCCAGAGCCAAGTCTGGGCCCCAGTGAGAGACTAAATTTTTTACTTTTTTTCTCTTCTATTTTTCCTATCAGTGCTCCCAGTGGATAATTTATGCATTCCTTTCATGTTGAATAAAAAGCCACGTCTTCAATACTCTACTAGGCAGACTCAACATTTGTAAGAAGTTTAAAAAAGGAGAAGCATAGCTAACATCTTCATTGCAACATAACAAGTCTTGCCTCGGGGTAACCCCAGTACTGGTGAGCTAATGCCCAGACACCCCCCCAATTTGCCCTGGTGCCCTTAAGATGAGCCACATACTGTGTGGTAACTATAGCACTAAAGCAGTTGCATCTGGGAAGAGTCTAACTGTAAGGTTACTCTTACCAGGTTTACGGTCTTTGTTTTCTCCCTATTCACTGGTTTTACATACAAACCATGCAACATCTATGCACAGCCACCCCCTTAGTGCATGCTCTTCTGCCTTTTGCAATGGTGGGCGTGCATATGGGAGGACCCTTGACCCTGGGTAAGAACAGGGCTCTGTGTGTGTCTGTCTGAATCAGCTGGGTGTCTATGGCATGCAAGAGGCAGCTCACGACCTGATTAACAACTGCAGGGCATTAACCAACTGCCAGGGCTTTGAGCGTGACATAAATGGTCACACACACTCCCATGGCTAAAAAAAAAAAAAATAACACAAACAAAATTCCAAGTGTGCTTTCACTGGTCAATTCTGACACAAAATCAGCAACAACACGTTTACATTCCAAGACATGGCACGGACATACGCAGAAATGTGTATGTACAAATACACACAAATAAATACCCGAACAGTCTTCCTTTCCGATGGCAAACGTGTATGTGTACGCGCATTTTTCATTTCATCACCTCACTGGTGTGTGACGATAGAGATAAGACAGTAGTGACAGAGATGTCAGAGGGAGAGGTTTTTTTTTATTTTTTATTTTTTTTTTTTTTTTAAATTGAACGGGAAATTATGTACTTCAATTAAGACATGCAGAGGAGATATTAAAAGCTATACTCCAGTGCCTGGGGACAGGATGCAGGAAGGGGGAATGCAATGGAAGGCGACAGTTCAATCAGAATCACTGGCTTTCTCACCGAGCAGGAGGGGTGGAGGAAAAGAGGGAAGAGAGACAGGACGGCTATGTTTAATAATGTACTTGGAATTAGTGTAGCGGAATGTACAATAGTGAGCAAGACACATGATGTGATACAGCTACAGAATGAACCAAAGACTAAAGAGGAGCGCCAACAGAACAATTGGGATTAAATCTAAGAATGTGCTTCTGTCAGACTGAGAAACACTACAGCTATAAATGTGCAGGTACACAACACCTAACAAAATTATACAGCACAGCTTTGTCAACAATCAACCTATAAAATCATACTGTGTGATATATATAAAAAAAAACTTTAGGACACCAGTACCTTTTAATAACTACCGAAACACTGAAAAAGGCAAGGCAGTCCTCTCAGTCAGTTCCAGAAACCATCACATTACAAGCTCACATGTAGGAATGTGTTCCAGTCCACTCAGCCAATCATGAAAGAGCTATGATATAACACTAAAGTTCCCAACATTTTCATTCCATGTCCCTTCAAATAAACACACACTAAATGTAGTCATCCACAGCATAATGGATACCCAAACGCAGCACATGGGAGAATACCTGTGATCAGTCAGTCTATGGGTTTCTCATCACATAAAACAGGATTTCTAATTTTGCAGGGGACCCCCTTAAAACCCCCCTGGGAGCTCACAAAGCAGACTAATGTTTCTCCCTTCAACATAATAACAGTTTTATTTCTGTGGATATACAACAAAAATACTGTTAAGAAACAACTAAACGGTGGCACCACAAATAAGCACAGATAAGTGTTAATGGATGTTTTAATTATGTGGCACTTGAGATTGCTTGCTATATTACTAACGTTGTAGTTGTAACTGGGCTGAAATGAGATAACGTTATATCATGGAGACGGGAGGTAATGCTCTGAAAAATAACGTTGTGATATTTTAAGCTACTTTGCTCGTTTACCTAATATTACAGCTGACTTCTGTCAGATTTCTCCTCTTGCCGCTGCGATTATGATTTTCAAAACACTGCCCAGTAATGACATTCACCAATGTATCACACGAGAGCAACGCTATGCATCTGAAACTTACCTTGCGTTAACCACGGATTTGGCAGCTTTCGGTGAGAGAGTCGGTGCATGGCAGAAAAAATATGCAGAAAAGCATTCTCCGATGTCTTTTCTAAAGTTACCCGTAAAGAGATGGAGCAGAGATTCAGTCGCAATCGAAGTCAGACTTGGCAGAGAACGTTAAGCCGACTGCTGCTGAAGCAGCTTGGTGACAAGATACCGAGGTAAACAACGGCTACTCAGCCAGATATACACACAGCAAGTACGGTTATTTATGCTTTAGGCAAAACAAAAACATTTAAAAAATATGCAGTGAAATTACACTCGTCGAGAAAAAAAAAAAACAGTTTGTTAAAACGCCACGATATAATGGGGGCGGGGAGGGGACCGAAGCACCACTAACAACAAAAAAAAAATAATAACGAATAAAAATTACTTTTAAACGCAGCTGTATAATGTGAGCTAACGTTGACGCTGGTTGACGTTTTTGGTCGTCGACTGTTGAGAAATCAGGCAGTTTTCGTTAAAAAAAAAAAAATAAAAGCGCAGATGAGTTCTCCCGTGTAGGAACAAGCCGACGGCCAGCCAGCCAGCCAACTTGTTTTAAAGTGCAAAATAAATGTTTTTGTTTAGGTCGCCAGCTGGGCGACTAGCGACAGGCTGGCTACCGCAAATGCAAAGTGAGAAACGACTCCGAGGAAATACATTCTGTGTGGATCCAGACAGCGTAGCGGACAGTCATGGTAGGCGTTCAGTGAGCTCTCGTTGACAGTGGTCTCGCAGCCATTTTGTTCAAACTAACAACACTGCAGTCTCCCCCTCCTCCTCCCAGATAGCAGACAGACCAGGAAGTGGCTCCAGATACGTCACTCTCGGCCAACCAAAACACAAGAGGATAACTCCGCCCTCCGGCCTCCGGCCCGTCCTCCCACGTTCTCCACACCTCCAAGCAGCTACAGAGGATGGGCAGGCTCAGGCTCAGGCTCATATTTCCAAGGTAATTGCTAAAGCATGCAGTAGCATGCAGCAAAAACTGTCTGTGCGCTTAAAAAAGAAATAAATGTGAAGCTGTTATGGATTTTGGGAGGATGACATTATAGACAGCGAAACGTAAACCATATGAAATTCAATTGTAATGTCCTAGAAGAAATATGCTTGGAGAAAGCACAGGCTACTATAATTAATTACTATGTAAAATATCACAGTTTATGTTCTTTTAATTATTACATACATTAAGTATTATGTACTTTTGCTTTGAGCAGAGAAATTATTTAGATCCATTACTGCACTAATCAGTATACTGAATGGATCAATGAGTAGGCTAACATAAAAGGTGTCACTTGTGGTGACAAATGCACAAAGAATCATCACAGTTCCCCTGAGCCCTAGCTGTTTAGCATCCTTTAACTCATTGTTTTGGTTTTATGGCCCACAACTGTATTGTTTTGGTTCACTTGCACCGCTCCCATCAGCATCATTTCAGACACATCAGGCAATGTTGTGTTTACAGCTTGTTGCGGTGCCCCTGATTGGTCAAAAATAAATTAATGCAGCTTTCAGTAAAAGGACCGATACCTTGATCATTACAAGTAGAAGTAAAACATGATTACTAATGCATCAACATGCAAGCCATATTTTAATGTTGCTTTAAACTGAATTTTAATCAATATCAATGCATCATATTTATATATATATATTGTGGAGTAGGAGTATAAAGTACCAAAACATGGATATAGTCAAGTAAAGTACAAGTAACTCAAAACTGAAATAAATGTACTTAGTTACTTTTCACCACTAGCTCCTAGTGATTCAGTTACATAATACTTTATAGTATAGAATAAGATACCGTACTTCATGTGACTCATGACCAAAATAGCGCAAAAGAGCACAGAAATAAATGCGTCGTAAAAGTCTACAAGAAATTTGGAACTTGCATCATGAACTTTATGTAGCAGAATCAAGTGTCTCTTAAAGGGCCTGCCCTGAGTTTCTCTACCCAAGATGACCTTTGTCAAGAATCTCGTGATCACCTGATATCCAGAAACATGGGGTGATAATTCCAGGCTATTCTCAACATGATGGATGAAGTCGCCCTTGTGCCCCTTGAATCGCGTGTGCAGACGTCTCAGAGAAAGAAAATGCAGGCCCCTGTCCATTCTCTGCGCTCCTTTCTCATGGAAATGACCGCTCCATGCACAGACAAACACACACAGTCACACACACACTGTGAGGTGGGAACAGGTCAAGGCTGCAGTCCACAAAGGGGGAAGGCTGACCAGTGAGAACTCTTTCAGCAAAGATCGGAGCTCCTATACATCACTGGAAGAGACTGCTAATGAGAAAAGCAGGGGCCCCGGCCAAAAGTTTGGTTTTTTTTTTCTCCATTTCAAGGCAAGATGCCCAGAGCTATTAAAACAGCAAACTCCAACTTAATGGAGAAAGCAGATGTTATATAGTCAGGGTTAAAAGAGGTGAGAGCAGAGAGGAATGTCTTCAGAAACACCTTAGGGGATATGTAGTTCACCGTGGATCATATACTATTAAACTGTATGCAGGAATTTGCTGTTCATTCATGCCCCCTAAATAAATTGTGTTCTGTGTAAATATATTAGCTCAGAGCTAAAACGTGTTTACTTGAAGCACCAATCCAGTGATTTATTACATCATGCAAACTAAAGTGCCCATAACCTGTAGATTAGATCTCCTTCATGTGGATTCACATGAGTTATCAAAGGTGTAGATGGAAATCTATGCACCACAAAGGACAACTGAGACATGAAATAACGATAGCGGTTTGACAGTATCTTAGTAATCAAAGGCGAGAACTACTTAGGTGTGTGTGTATGTATGTGTAAAGACATGCACGTGTATTTATGTGAGCCTGAGTGTGTGCACATCCACTCTCCAGCTCATCACAGCTGTTCTTTTAGGGCTCTCTGAGGTGTTTCTTTGACTCCACCAATTTACCCAATTGCTTTCACATTTAAGCAGACTACTAACAGAGGCAAGCCAATGGGAAAGGTCCGCCTGACATTCTGATAAGAAACAGTCCAGATACAAGCTGTACAGCAGAGGCAACCGCTCACTCGTTCCCGTCCCAGACAATATACTTCTCCTCCTCCTTCTCTCGCCATTCTCTTCTTCTCCTCTCTTCATTTTTTTCAGTGCCTGCCTTTTGTTTTAATTCCAGTCCAATCATGAGCCGCGTTCCGCATAAGGTTTTAATTTCAAGCCTGCCTCCAGAGTCAGCCAGACTCACATGCACACATGCACAAATTGACATAAGAATGCACGTGCATACACCAAACCACAGATTCTTATGCATACCATACGCATACTCACTGTACTCTCACATCACAAATACATATACACACACTTGTATGTTACCTGGTCACATGCAAATTTAATGCATGTGCTCTGTGGCTACATTTTATCATTTAAACATGTTTCCCATGAGAGAAAGTATCTCCATCCAGAAACATTAATAATCACACTCATCCACAAAAGGCGGCCACGTCACCAGACAAATTACATAAAAAGAATCCCAACAGGAATTTTCTTTTTCTTTAGAAGTCAAAATATATTCCATAGTTTAGACAGACCAGCTGAATATATAGGATCATCAAATTATTTTTTTCAACTCAAAATCTATTTTTTGCCTTATTCTAAATTACAAAACCCCTCTCCAAATGCATCATCTTAACATTTAATCTTGTGGAATTAACCAAACAAACGTCATCTGAGAGGTAGTCAAACATTTCATAAAAGCACCAAGTCCAAAAGCAGATCTTGGTTTTAAATCCTCATTCCCCTGACACTGCAGTGTAGAAGAAAGCATGTATATTTTGCAGTGTGATGCAGAATGACTAATGAGCTGGGGGTGTCAGTATTTTAGTATTGATTATGAATACTCAATCTTCCACCACAGTCTGGACTTTATGCATGTGAGTAATCAAAATGCAGACAGCGAGCTACTGCTGCTTCGCTCAAAGTGACATTTCCAAAGGCATGACTTGACATATGCAAAAGGACCGTCATGATGATAATTCTGACAGTGAAAGGAGCCAAATGAAACCATCTCCTAACAGCACATAAAAGAAGAATGTTGCGCAGCAAGTCTCCCAGTCCTGCTACTTCAAAGCCAAATTTGCAAGTAGCTGTGGGGTTGAGCTCAAACATTCATTGTGAGTTTTTCTCACTCTGATTAGCAATGTGATTGAAGTGCCTATCCATTAAATAATAGTGAATAGAGGTAAAACCATGCTGAGTTGCTCATTGCTCATCTCCGAGGTCTGCAGCATTGCAAGGAGCAAAAAGACAGACTAGAGGCTGAAGGCACGGTTGTCCATAAGAGGAGGAGAGATCCTTTTCATTAACTTTCATTAAGACTAAAGAATGAATTACCCTGAACAGAAGGGGTCTGACACATTAAAGCTGTTAGGTACACGCTCACACTCCCCTGCACTAAAACACAAATGCATACATGTAACATGGGCGCCAGTACTGTTATACATACTGTTTATAAAAGCACAAAGATAAACTTTCAGACTACTTCTTCTATACAAATACAGTATAGACCGTGGCAACAAAATGCTTCTAATCCTCTGTATACTGCTGTGGCTCTGTATAGTACATAATATATTATGGGGGAAGGACAATAGCAAGAAGAAACAGTCTAAGCAGTGGCTGGTAAAGGGGCAATTCTAGGGGTGGGGAAGGAGTATACAGCCTCTGTGTGTATGCGGGGTTGTTTTTGTGTGCATGCATGCTTGTGTGTGAGCGCACGTCTACAGTATATGTGTGTGTGTGCGTCCATATGTGTGTGCTGTATGGGTGGAGGGACGCAGGGCAGAGCGGAGTGTTGCAGTGCAGTAGGACAGCGTTTCTGAACTGTGGTAATTTCCCCTGAGGCCAGCGAGCAGGTAAAGGCCAGTGAGAGAGGGACGGAGGGAGGGAGAGAGAGAGGGATAGATCGCTGGAATAGAGGGAGGAAGGCAGAGAGGCGGCGAGCGAGTGTGTCAGAGAATAATGAGGAATGATACAGCGCTGGCGGAAAAGAGGCCGGCAGATTCCCCAAATCAAATGCGCACACACTGTATTAACAGCGACTCAAGGTTGAATATAGTGGCTCTCATTGTCAACACATTAACGTTTCTATTTTCATTTCAAATGCCTTATCTTGTTAATGAGTGTTTCTGAACTGAGTCATTGTTTTTGTAATGAATTCATCTATTAATTACAAGTGCACCTTTTCCTGATGACCTTGTTTTATTTTGTTAGAAGCTGCAGACCTTAATATTAGCATACATTAAGCCCTGCTTATCTTTCATCCCAATAGCTAATATGTAAAATTATCACCCCCCCCCAAAAAACAAACAAACAAAAAAACAAGCAAAACAGTGGTTTGCATACAGGGGTGTGTGTGTTTGTGGGTGAGCACCCTCACTTATTAGCCCCTTCTCCCTCCCTACTTGCAAACTCATTACCAGGGTAAAAGACCTGCGTGGATTTTATGGTGTTTTGGGAACTGACTGGTTAATCAGATTTATTGCACACTTAAGCTTAATTGATTGCCTTTATGGATTCAAATGAATAATTAAGTGCTAACAAGCCTAGTTTCTGTTTCATCATTCTGAAATGATGATAATGACCCACAGAGAGGGAAGGTTGTAGAGGTGTCAATCAAAAAATGCTAACATCACTATCACTCATAACACAGGCGCAAGAGCATTGTCTGCTTTATCTTTATACTCATGCTTGTAAAACCAAAAGCCAGAGATTTATTTTTCTGCCTGCTGCTTTGCTCTTTAAACGCCCTCCGCTGTTATATTTCATGTTTCCATTAGAAATTAAATACGTATACGCGGTCATATACCAGCAGTGAAAGGACAGATAGTGTATGAAGATCAAGGGGTTCCAAACAGAGACAACATATCCTGACCTTCAGATGATCTTCACCAGATCAATACTATCATCAGTGCAGACGAGCGGCTACAGATTAACCCAGCCTCCTATAACCACCCCAACCCCCAGACCAAACACATACACTCACTCTGTCTCTCTCTCACTCTTACACACTATAACGCACATCTTATTCAGTAAGAGCCCTGAGAGTATTGATTGGTTTATATTGACTGACACACAGAACTACCACATGTACACACCTGCTTGTTGACTTAGTTTTTTCACTGACTGGCTGCCTGGCATTGCATAGTGGGGAGGATGCATGGTTAAAACATATATTTGGGTCAAGGGAAGTCCTGTTGTAGTTGTATGGATCCCAAACTGTAGAAACAGGAGAAATGGATGCATTGGGTCTGGCAGCCTTCACCTTGCTAAGGCCAAAACCACAGCAAGCAAGAATCTTTAGTAATTGTTTTAAAGAAGTGTCACAATAAACTTACATCTGAGGTCAAAACTGTGCAGTGTTGTACAAATAATCACTGCTTCTGCATTTACATTGGGTGAGAAAATGGCATGATAAAGGTCACTTTCGGAGGTCGGAGGGACTGCATGTCATTTTTCACATATCTCTGCACATACAGTACATGCACAAATGCATTCGTACAAACATCCAACTCTGTCTCCCCACCAGCCATTTCCATAAAATATGCACCAATGCAGAGAGCAAAACACGCAAATCGATATTTATACGTCTGCGGGTGGCCAGGAGGCAACTAACTCAATCCCACATCAAATGTAAATGTTGATGGCATATCCACAGGCAAGGTCTGATATTTAGAAGTCCATTAACACAGGGTGGAGATGGGTTAATTCAGTGTTTGTAGCTGGAGATCCAGAGAGGGTTTAGGGCATACAAAGGAGGAGGAAGGAGGGAGACGGATGATGCCAAAAAAAAGGAGAGATGGAAAGAAATTGAAAAAATTGACAAGAGGGTGATATGTGAAAAGCAAGACAACAGAAAGAGGAAGCAGAGGAAGAATGCAAATAAATGTGGAGGGATGTATGTGTGTGTGAGGAAGGTTGGGGGGGATTGCTGGGTGTGGGGGAGGGGGGTTGTTTTGAGCATTGCTGCCTGCTATCATCTGCCTCAGCCTGGGCGTCAGTTTGATTAATGCTGCTTTCCTCCAACTGACCTCCAAGGTCATTGGAATAGCGGGTACTCAGCCTCTCCCATTCGCTGCCTCACTGGAGGGGGGTAACGGCTGTATAATACGCTCTCCCAGAGGCTCTTTCTCAGTTTTTTGTTCCCCCTTTTCCTTGTGTCTGTCTCTCATTTGAACTCTCTCTCATTCTCCCTGTCTGTCTGTCTGTCTGTTCATGTCTCCCCTTGATCTGCCCTTCCTCTCTTCCTACGTTCTACATCTCTCATCCCCATCCATCTCCTTCTCTCTGCCACCATTTCCCTTTCTCTCTGACTCTTTTGCTCTCTTTCCGCCAGCCCTCTCTAATCTGAAATGCAATCAAAAGCGGCAATAATGAAATGTGTTTGAAGATACTGGAGAGAGAAAAGGGGGAACAGGCCTGCGAGGGGCTATTAGAGCACCCAGTGAGGTTTTGATAAACACATACACATTACACACACACACACACACACACACACACCACCTCCACCACTCTTCCTCCCCTCCCTCTGTTCACAGTTGGACTGCCAAGGTGAAGGCACATGAATAGAGTTGTCCTACACTAATAGACACTTGGCAATGACACACTTCCTCTGGCTGAGAAGCTCATAGCTACTTATTGTGCCAGCCAGTCTTTCCTGGCATGGACCTGGCAAGAGGGAGTTACATGCAGAGAGGGCAGGGGAAAAGTGATAGTTTTAACCTCTTTAAATCTACCAGTTATTAGAGTTGTGTATTGGTGATTTACAACCTTTCTCAACTACAAACCATTTTCACAACTGTAAAGAAATGGTTGTTTTTGCTGTATCATCATACTGACTGTACTTTCTTTCTTTTCATTTGTGTTGAGATTGAACGTGGCCATCTCCTGCACATCGGCAACAACTGAATGGGTTTGTGAGCAGTAATTGAAGGCACAAGAAGCTATTTACTGACAAAGACAGGGAGCATGTGTATTTGTGTGTGTATCTCTATATTTGAGAAGATGTGTCCAGACCAACATTACTGCATTAAAAAAACACAGCCTCCTTATTTATGTGAGTGAGTTGGCACAGAGTGGATGAAGATGCACAGGGCTCTGGCAGGTGTTTCCGCCAAGTTACTTCTTGTTTCATAGTATATTAAACTGCTGTTTCCTGGTGTTTGATGCATAGTAAAATCCATGGATGTATAACTCAGTCTGGACTTCTGGATTGTATTTAAGTACCAGTAGAAAATGCAGCCTCTTGTGATTTTTGTCTCACTGCTATTTTTGCCTTCTATGGAAGGTAACTCAAAGCTGGATTTACACAGATCAGTTTATTTGTATATTTGGACTGCATGGCAGCTCCATTGTAGCTGGTTTCTAAAAACCATGGACTTAGACTAGGTTCAAATGATTCTCAGTCTAATCAGTTTGGGTGGGGTTTTATTGTGTAATACCTGAGTTGATGTGAGAGTATACACTATCAGCTCTGACCATAATCACTGCAGGAGATAAATGCCATAAGTGCAAATAGTTTTTGAAATTAGTGTCGGTGACTTTACATTTATCTTTCTCCTTTTTTGACGGCAGCAGCTTGTTAAATGACGAGTGCATCATTACTGGGTAAATAAATTTCTTGTCCTCCTCTGATCAGGTCTAAATTTATGCTTCTCAGGTTTTCTAGAGGACAGTTATGGATTGGACCTAAAATACCTCTACCATTTATCTCCAAAACTGCAACTTTATGTGAGCTTCAGTTTATCTGAAACATTCTTCGAAACATTTAGAAAAATTCAAAATCACAAATTTTTAGACATGCAGTTTTCACTGGACACTGCCAATGTGAACATCTCTGTTCCAAACTCATTGGTCATTTCAGTAAAAGCAGGTCTAAGAAGATGGCGTCTAGAAGTGTGTGCAAAGAAGCCAGAAGTATAATCGCAGCCTGTAGAGTGCTGCTGTGCGCCATCAATTTGTCTCACACTCTGTACCCTGCATCCCCCCACCCTTTTTCCTTTTTTCTCTGTTTCTCCCTGTTCCCTTTTTCAAGTCAGTGCCTGAGTGTGAGGGACACACATACATACACACACACACTCCCGAGCATCATGAATCTTTCATGCGAGCAGGCTGTATAATCCCTGAGGCGTGCTCTCCGAGACCCACACACACCCGCCTCCATCACCTTGCACCAGGAGAGAGAGAGAGAGAGAGAGAGAGAGGGCGAGTGACAGAGAGAGACAGAAAGATAGATGGAGAGAAGGAGACATGCGAAGGGAAGGGGGGGGGGGAGGCAGTGGAGAACGGAAAGGAGAGGAGGAGGGAGGGCAGGGGTGGGAGCAGCAAAAGACACATATTAAAGGTGTGAAGTAGGAACTGTCTGGAATTACCTTCCTCTTTTGACCATTGAGGGAGGGATGAAAGAGGAGGAAGAAGAGATAACAATAGAGAGGTTTGTACTCTTTCTTCTTGGCCGCTCAAGGCTGCAGTGGAAAGTCAATCGGCTTCTCATTATTAGTCCTTGTCTGATGGAAGCATGCTAAACCTTCCCCAATACAATACTGTGCCAGAAATTCAAAAAACACCTAAAGCTTTCTATTAAAAAACAAACAAACTTTGGCTGAAGGTAATGCCTGGTGCACAGTAGTAGATTTTCCAATCTTAACCGATTTGTTTATAGTAAATGGTTTTAATGTGGCCATTCCGGGGACTTGGGATCATTCAGAAACTCACGTGATCAAATGTGATTTCAGACATAAACAAACATGGAGGCAAATGAGGGGCTGAACTTTAAAACAAACAAATACACAACCCTGACGTATTATCATCTTATGAAGTCATTATAGCTATCATGTTAGTGACATTTCCTACTTACACAGAACAATATAATCATACCAGTGGAGTCGTGTTCAGTTCCCTGAGAAACATTATCAAACCAGGTTCATGAGAATGATGAGACACAACCATACAATAAATATGTCTGACATCACACCAAAAAGATGAGCAAAAAGAGACTAAAAAGCTCCATGTGATTGTAGAGTTGGGTGATAATTAATTGTTCATCTCTTTGATAGACCTCATTCACTTTTCTGAGTATATTGATTCGGTATCAAAAAACAGTAATAAAAAGGCATTTGATTAATGCAGTGTTAATGTTTACCAACAAGTGACCGGATTATACTCCCTTCATGATACACATAACAAACAACAGTGTGCATGTAATGTGCCATGTGTTTGCTCCAACAAACCAGATGATGGACAGCTGAAGTATTGTATCTTTAGCGTTTTCTCTTATAATGTACTCATATCAAGGTGATCCATGAAAAGATTTCTTGTTAGGCCATCTCTTTTCATTGTTCTCTGTTGGACGTGTTCAGAAAAATTCCACATATTGGCTCCTCCAATAGAATCACCAACACAGTAGATTAGTGTCATAGTGGCTTTCTATGGTGTGTGTCAACCTGAATGCAGGTTGTCCAGGTTAGCTGCTAATGGAATGACAATGGGGGACTCATGGGGGACTGGACAGCACAGTTGTAGCTGCTGCTTTAATTACCTGAGAGCAGTCAACACAGCAGCAGAGAAAACCTTCTCACTGGCCAGATGAGCTTATTATGCCCCCCCAAACATCACACCCTGGGCCTCTGATTTACTATGACACCGATTAACAAGGCAAGTGCGTGCGCGTGTGCAGACATATGTTTGAAATTATGATCGGGTCTGTGGATATGTCTGAAATCATATTGGCAGCATGTATGGAGCAAAACTTGTATTAGCATTTTCATCGTGCATAGAGTTTTATATATTCCAGACTGGGACATCTCAAGGTCTCGAGCTTATGCAACAGCCCAGCAAAAGGTTAAATAAAGGAGAATGGGTTCAATAACTCCTTCAAGTACATACATTTGCATTCACGAACAACTAATAATTTGTTTACATGTATGTAAAATGGGCAGGTGCCCATTATCCCCATATACGTGTTTGACTTTGAAATAGTGCATATTTGTCTCCATACAGTGTTATTGTATGTGTGCCACATTAAATGCTCACCCGTCTGCATTAGTATGTGTTCATTTCATGATGGCGGAGGGTGAGCCTGTTCATGTCAGTGCATGTGTGTCCACCCCAAATGCATAATGTGTGTTTTCAGGGGCCAATAGGTCGAGTGTTTCCCCCTATCCAATACCTTGCCCTCACTCCCATTACTGCTCTCTCGCGATCTTGCGCTACATTTCACTATGCACTCTACGTCTGAGCACCACCAACGAAATACAATTAATGTGAGTTATGACCACTCTATAGGAGGGGCAGGTAGTGTGGGGTGAAGTGTGCTTGTGTGTGGGTGGGTTGGTGTGTGCGTTAACGAATATGTATTTATATGGGGGGAGGGAGTGAGGGAATGCATTACTTGGGCATGGCAAACGGAAGCACCAGGTGTCATACGTAGTTTGTTGGGGTAGAGACACACAGCACACACGCACACACAAGTACTATAGTCATTGCAGACACGGTCCCTTCCACAGTGGAGTGGTGCGGAGGGGGCAAGCGGGTGGTAGGTTGAAATTGAGGGGATGCTATGGATGGTGGACGATGCAGTGCCAATTTCACGCCTCCGCTCATCTCTGCCTCTTCCAGCTGCATGCTGCATGCTTTCCTGTACTCTTTCTTCCCCCAACTAAGCTTTAGCCCCCCCCCCCCACACACACATCACTTTCCCCAATGACTGTACCCCCACCCCATCCTTCCTTGCCCCTCCCAGCCTCCCTCCATAGGTTGAAGTGTGACAGCACAGTGGCGATGGGGATCCATCTCCAAATAACATCCTGGATCACATAATAAACCACATTGGAGCTGCCTTGGAAAGAAAAAAGAGAGACAAAATAGCAACTCAGCAGCAGTGAAAAGCAGCACGAGAGAAACCTTGTTCAATCCTTTAGCACTCACATCCAGCCCAAGATGGATGCCTCCGTGCGCTCACTCCTTATGCTTGGCGGCACAAGGACAAAAAGAGGGCACAGTAAAAAAACAACAGCTCGATTTGCATTCGTAAAGGTAACATTTGTTTATTGTGCGTGCGACACCACTCTTAATGACCCCACGGCTGATTGAAGCAAGCTTCCTAATTAAGCATTAATTACTCAACAATAGAAGTGGCAATTTGGCGGTGGCGACGCAACGCTGATATATTCCCACCTGGGCTAATGTCAACACAGCATTATTACCATCACCGCCTGCTGTGGTTATGGCTATCTAAACAGTCATAAATGTCAGCTCTGGCATATTGTACCACAGTTTCTATACGACTGAGCAATATGTTTTCCCTCTCTCTCCCTCTGTGTCTGCCTCTCTCTCTATCTCTGTCTGACAGTCTCTTTCTACTAATAAACACCAGCAGACGGCACACAAGTGGTGAGTTTCTTCCCAAGTGCTAATTGGTGAAAGCAGTGGGATTTACACAGGCAGGCAGGTGGCGAGGGTTTTTCCCTTTGTAGTGGCACAGTGTTTACAGTCCTGCTGCAGCGCAGGCTGGGGCTGCGTGGACGCTGCCTTTGTTTGCGCCACATCACACAGAGACAGAAGATAAACCCTGCTGCTTTTTACATCGCACATAAATACACGTGTACACACAAAATCACACAGGCAGATACACAGAGACACACACACTCAAACACAGACAGAGCGAGAATGGGGATTAGAGAGCTGCTGGTGGAGAGACAGGAAAGCAAATATATGTGTGTGTGTGTGTGTGTGTGTGTGTGTGTGTGTATGCACATGTGTAAGGTGGTGGGTGTTCTACCAGACAGGTGAGGTGAACGCAGTCTTGTGTGGACACCTCATTTGGAGATATAAAGTGTATTGGTGTATGACCTCAGCAGATTGGAGAGAGGAAGATTAACAAAAGTGGAGAATAAGGTGGTCAACTGGAGGGTGTTCGACAGCAGTGGGTTTTCAAAATAAAGCAAGTAACATCCTTTCGACAAAAAGCACACACTGACTGCTTATCAACTTATATGATTGGTATGAATATACTAAAAAGTAAATGTTTAAAGTTAAATGTTACTTTAAATAAGAGTAATAAGCTGGATTTGCTCCATTTAAATGACAGTTTATTATTTTCACCTGTTGTGCTTCCCTGGAGGTGTGAATAGCACCCCAACTCATTAACAGCTTAATATTATTGTTATACTCTGAAAAATAAACAGTGCACAATAGGGAAATGAGATACCAGCAGTAACCTATAAATACACAGTATATCCTACAAAAATATCTGGTAAGACTGTATCCTATAAACTGAACTCTGTCTATCTTCTTCCTGGAAAAAGCCCAGAATGGGGATTTCACACATGAACAAACTTTGCTTTTTTCCTCCACCCCCAAAAGGCTTGTGCCTGTGGGCTAAGTAACCGATGGGAGAATCATCCCACTCCTGCTCTGCTCCGTTCCCTTTGGCCCATTTCCCTCACCCCTAAATTAGTGAAATTTTCACAAAGCGGGAATACATTAGGGAGGGATCAGGGCAAATGGCACATTATGAATACTGTCAGAAGTGGCCTATTAAAGAGGATTCAGACATTATCGACGCCTACGTATCTGGAGAACAATCCCAGTTAAGTTAATAATGTGCAATTAATCATAGGTCACTTAGCGCAGGATGGGGTTTAACACGCTACTGTGGAAACAGGCCTAATCTGCTGTCCATCCGTCCAGAGGACAAGAGAGATGGATGGAGGTAGGCTGGCAAATTGTAATCTGGATGAGAAGCTGGCTTTTTGACATCTAGCCAGCTATAGAATGGCTGAGGCTAACCACTTGTCACTAGCTTACAGCTTTACACAGCAGGCCCTTGGGGGTCTTACCATCACATTTTTTATGAGTACAGATAAACATTTTTCATGCAATTTAAAGCAATGGAAAACACTGAGTTTTATGTTTTTACTAATGTATACTGGCCTACCGGGCTACTGGGTGACATGTTGGTGAGAGGCAGCACAGTGGTTCAGCACTGTCACCTCAAAGCAAGAAGGTCCTAGGATCAAATGTGAACGGGGGCTTTCCTTTTGAAGTTTGCATACTCTCTCATGGTCATGTAAGTGTCCTCTGGGTACTCTGGTTTCCAAACATGCTTATTATTATTAACAATGCTCCTGCCAAGGGTTAAGGTTAAAGGCAGTGACCTTACATCCCTTAGTGCTGAGCCGGGAGGAAAAGCAGAAAACTACTTTCCCCAGGGGTACAGTATAACTTGCAGTAATTTACTAACAACTCAGTACTGTCAACTTCTACATTCTTGTCTGAAGTACTTGCTCTCTGAGAGGTGAAGAGTTTTGGGGGGACTTCTTTTTTACTCAGGCTGCACCTTCTCATGGAGCTTAGCTGATGGATTTCACACTGAATGTTCAATATGGATGTGAAAACACATATCTACCTACCGCCTCGAAGTTTTGACACATGGAAAATCCATATTTCAAATGCATACTTGTGTAGAACCAATAGTGTTGTATGCTAATGTTATCACTATATCAGCTTAAGTTGGAGAATGTATGCCAGACTCTCTTCACCTTTTCAGGAATAACATTTGATGAAATGTATACTATTCAGCTATTGCATTCTTAGTATTTTGGAGTGAGCCTTGTTTAAGCGTCATGGGTGCCTGACACCTAAACAAGGCTGTGCCTTGTCATATTGTCAGTGTCTTATTGTAACACTTATAAGTGTCATTCTAATGAAAAATAAAAACATATTAAGACATGTCTCTAAACACCAAACTAGCTAAAATTTTACATAGTCAAAAATATGTTGCTGTATTTGCCAAAGAATCAAGTTGTGAAAAACTGCATATAAACAAAATGATTTTCCTTCCATAATCAAACATCATATCAATCTGGCCAATAATTGTCAAGATATCTAGTTCTATCTAAGTGCTGGACAGGCAGATGGGTGCACCACCCGCTCTACTGACCATCCAACTGAGCCTCATTACCATCCTTAGGTACCCAAAAAGCAAAGAGTTGTTTTGTGTTTTTTTTTTTTTTTACATTTTATTAATCACAGAATAGAGGTCACAGATTTTCCATGTTTTACAACTGCACAACATATCTGTATATAATTCAGCCCATGATGCATCTATCGAGCCTTTAAATGGTGCTATGTTTTGATCTCAAAAAAGGCTTTAACTAGAAAAACAGGGAATATAGTAACAACTGAGAGAGACATGTAGGAATAAGAAGACAGACTGGTACCACAGAGATGGAGGATAAGGAAGCATAATCTCATATCACAACAGCATTGGAAAAGAAATAGGAATTTAATCCATTGCTCAGTGACAGGGAAAAAAACGGGAGGGGACAAAGATGATGAGGGAGAGGGAGTGAGAGGTGGAGGAAGAGAGGGAGTGAGGGGAGACAAGCAGGGGAAAAATTCACTTCCACAGTTGGCTGATCTAGGAAATCCTGCAATCTCTCTACAGCCAGAAAGTAGAAGCAGATGAGCCATGTCTCTCCATCTCTCATCCCCCTTTCTCTCTATCCATCTTTCTCCCTTCTCTCCCTCATTCTCCAGATGAGTTGGCCTCTGTCTTCTTTTTTTTCTTCCTCCCTCACTCTTTTGTTCTCCCACCTCTCACTCACAATCTTTCATATCGTCTGTTTCTTTCTTTCGCCTCCGCCTCGCTGCACTCGGCCCCCCACCCCATCTCTCTCCCTCTCTCATGATGTCCGGAGCTGTTTGACTAGTGCTCAAGCCAGACTATAGCCCCCAGTGGGCTCATTTCACACCTTCAGGCCTGATGCCAGCCAGTCGGCCAGAGTGTGGTGTTACAACTGACAGACAGGCAGCACTTGGCACTCCGCTGGCCCTGATTAGAATGCATACAGTGGACTGGAAGGAAGAATAGGAGAAAAAAGGAACGCTAAAGTCCGGCAGGTTCATTTTCTCCCCCATTTAGAGGAACTAGGTGAGAGGAATGTGGATAGAGAAACAGAGAAAAGGTGTGTATAGTTGTGTGGGTCTGCATGCTTGTCAGTGTGCATCTACATTTAAATTGAGTGTATCCATCCTGAAGCCTGTGTGTTACAGGAAGTGTCTGTCTGAGCGTGTGTGTGTGTTACGCTACAGAATACCAATTGCCAGTGATACAGCCAGAGCCTTCAGGCTCCCTCATTGTGTACTTCACAGCAAATCACCCATCACCAGTAAAAGCTCACTTCTCTCCATAAAGACAATAAAGACAACTCTCTGTGCTTGCAGAATAATAACTGAAGGGGGGTGTCACATATTACATAGCAGGTCAAGTACGGATGAGCATGTGCATTGTATAATGGCAGGAGTAAACGGCGCACAACAAGGACAAATTGAGATGCTCTAACAAAGCAATTACATCTTCTAATAAAGCTGTAATTGTGTTTCATTATGGCGAGACGACATCTATTTGCATCATCTTTTATTCCCTTGCTCATTGAGTGGTGCCTGCTCGCTAACCTCTGACTGGCTCGAACAATGCTTATTATGCTTACGGTGGTGATCACACACAAACACTGTCAACACATAAATGCATACACACACACACACACACACACACACACACACACACACACACACACACACACACACAGAGCCAGACAATAAAGTGAGGGAAGCCTTTAGTGTCACAGTATAGATCTCTCCATTGAGAACCTGTAATTATAGACCCTGTCTCAAGATAAATCAATTAACAGCAACATATAGCTTTTAATTTAATCCGGAGCTAATTAAAGTGAGGAGACATGTGGGAGGGGTAGATGGAGGGAGAGGGGAGGGGGTGTTGGTGGTGGCGGAGGCAAGACAGTACAGGAGGTGTACATATCTGTGGAGGCTGGGGGATTGTCTCAGTCCCTGGGTTCGACCACGCACGGCAGAGATGATTGAAATTAATTCCGCTGGCAGTTTGGTTTAGGGATCAGTGATGTTGGCTCAACATTACAAAACATCACCTGGAGCTGTCTGACTGACAGGTGACACTTTAATTGAAATACTTTAGTTGCTCATTAAGGGAGAAAGACTAAGCCTCAGAGAGAAGGAACAGGAGAGATGAGAAAGTGTGTGTGTGTATGTGTGTGTGTGTGTGTGTGTGTGTGTGTGTGAAAAGAGAGACAAAGAGAGAAATGGAGCAATTGGCCCAGAAGGAGCGTTTTCTCTGTGCCCCGCAAATGCAAGTAAAAACTGACACAGTGCTATGGCTGCTGATTGAGCCTCTTATTACACAGAATGGAAGAGGAGGAAGTCATTCTTAGCTTTGTCTTTGCCAAGCCAACAGCCTATTTGTGGGATTGCCTTACATGATAACCAAATATTCATTTTTAATGACAAGACCTGCTGGATATGTATGAAATGTGTCTGATAAAGAACAGGACTATGTGTGTGTATGCGTGCATGTATATCATTGCTTTTGCATGTTTATTTTATTGAAGAAAGCAGGCATATTTTATACACCACCTTCTAATCATGGCTAGAATCTCCACTGGTTACGGCATAAAGCCCAGTGCTGATGGAAATCGCACCAGTCCTCAATTTAGCCATCGCTGCGGTTTACAAGACGTGGTTCCGGTCCTGCTGATTATCTTATTTTTCGATCCTGCCAGCCCACACCACTATCAGCTCCCATCTCTCCAACCAAGCACACTAAACGCAGGAGATCCCAAAGCAGCAGCATCGTCTCACAAAAATGGAGGTTGACAATTTAGACTTATATCTGTGTGAGAGATGTTTGAATTCAAAAAAGTCCATGTTAAGCCTCGTGTTTGAGTTAGAATCCAAGTCAAGTCTAATGGTGCATCATTTCTAGAAAAATCACTGTACATGAATTTTATACGATTTAGTAATAAAAAGTATATACATACAGTAGGAGAAAATACAGTATATATGAAAATATAGGCTATAGTGTGTTACAGTAGGCAAGATTCAACATTACCAAATGGCTTTGGATCCCGGACAAGCCCCCATTTGTTATGGCCTGGCTCAAAGGCCAAAGGCCACAACAAAAGGGAGACACACCATGGTAGAAGTTTAACAAAATAAGTTTACTTAAACCAAAATGAACCAAATTAAGGCTGGTGCCAAAGTAAAGGTGATAAAGTATGGGGTATGAACATCAGTGGTTTCAGTCATGTCAAGTCAGGATGATGGATGCATGGAAAATGTGTGTAAGGGTGTTGTAATGCACAAGAAACAATAAATACCACTAAAACAGTATGTTCAGAAAACAAGGCAAAGGTGGAAATTGTGAAGGAAAACAGAGGGTAGCAAGTTAGCAGGGAGGTCAGTGTCCTCAGCCCAGCAGCGACCTCCTAAGAATGAGAATAAGGCGTTACAAATACTCTATAGGGCAATTAGCCCAGGTGCCCAGAGTTACTACAATCAGTCTCAGCTCTTCACCTGCAAGGGGTAGAGATCCATATCGTCTCTTTCCATGATCACACATGACCCCATAGGGTGTCACAAGTGCAACAGATAGTACACAATAATAGGAAAAGCAAAGATGTTACTAATAACATCAATGATGGCTTTGTTTTGTTCTAGCCATGGCAGTGTGACATTGACCCAGCATGCACAATACCAGGACCGTGACACTGAAGCAGCCAAATGGAATTCAGCCATCATTTGTTTTATTATTTACACCTGTGCTTTTCCTGCTGTCACATGTCAAAATGTTTTTCATCAAACTTACTGTTTTCAAGTCAAAAATATTATTCATCCAATTCGTTTTTTAACCAGTTTAACCTATGCAGGGTTACAGAGGGCTTGAGCCTAGACAAACATGTTCACGCAAATTTGCACCTACAGGCAATTTACAGCTTCCAGTTCACCTAACCTTCAGGTCTTTGGACCTTGTGAGGAAACCCAGATAAGACAGAACGTGCAAACTCATCACACCAATGCATACAAGTATGTTGCTTTCAATAAACCCTCTCTTCTTTTTAGAGTTATCACTAACCTAAAACTTGTAAATGGTAATGTATTTAAATAGCACCTGTCTAGTCTTCTGACCATTTAAAGGGCTTTACCCTACATGTCAACATTCACCCCATTCACACACACACATTCATACACTGATGTAGCAGAAGCTGCTATGCAAGATGCCAACTGCTCCTCAGAAAGAATACCTCGTGCTCATTCACACACACTCACTATCTTTCCCAAAGACACTTCGATATGTCATCTTCCAATTAGCGGACGACCTGCTCTACCTCAAAGCCACAGCCGCCCCGACTTGTGTTGCCATGAAGTTACTTGCTGAACAAAATGACCAGTTGGCCTCGGCACAGTACATAGGGGCCAATGCGAAAGGAGCCGTATCAGCTGTATACAGTACCAGCAGCCTGCTAGTCAAATTTACCAGCATTAATGGTCAGTCTGAGCACAGGCTGATGTTTTGGATATGGATATGGGAAGCAAGGAGAGTAACACGTGTGACCACACACGCTGCTAAAAGTTAGCTACACTTTATCCCAGTAATTTTTGCAGTATGGTAAGTTTTGTTGATACTGAATGAAGACTCCAGAGCTTCCATTGTGGTCACTGGCAGTATGTAGTTAGCTTGGTAATGCAGAGAAGTCATGAAAGCAAGTAATCAGGAAGAGCTGCTGTCTGACTCAGACTGGAAGGCATGCTTTACTGGAAGCAACACATACCACAGTGGAGTTTAAAGTTGAGTTTGAACAGACCGATTTCCACATTGACTCCATTCACAACAGACCATGTATACTGTAAGAGTGTTGTTGAAATATTTTGAAGATATCTGTAAATTTACATCATTTAGTGGCACTTTCCTCCCAAGCTTTTCTCCTTTTAATGCGCTCCCTCTCAGCTCAACCTTTTCTCTTTCTCCTGTGCTGTCCATTTTTTATTCTCCTCACTGGTTGGCCACTCCATACACTGACTCAACATTATGTTGATGTGCATGCGACCAATTGTGCGTGATGACAGACAGAGATCATCAGGTTAAAAGCAGGCAGGGGGCTGACAGTCTACAGTTCTGAAGGACTGTAGCAGCCCTGTGTTGTTTTCTCTTTGATATACCAATTTCATATAGCATTTCTAACACTGGACTGGTTCCAGGCCAATCACCTTGCCAGGCCACCGGGTATTCTCCTGGTGCTCCCGATTGGCAGTCATGTTCTGTTATCACCCAACGTTGGTACCACAACAAAAAAATCCTTTAGGCTACCATTAGAATCTATTAAACTGGTGACAGGGCACCTCAAACAGCACATGATTTTTTTAAACCATGGGGATTTAATATTTGTAAAACTGGAAGGTCCATAGAATAAGACACTAATGCCTATGTGAGTTGAACAATGCAGAATCAAACGAGGAAGAGAAAATTGCTTTTTGGTATATGTGCTGGGTGAATAACTGTCATGTGTGGGTGCCATATTGAAACACAGTAAAGAAAGTTCTCATAATACCATGGTAAAGAGCTTTCTTCTTTTAATTAAAAATTAAATGTCCAATCACCATCACCACCATGTGAGCATTTATTTGAATAATCGTTTCTTACCCTACATTTAATCTAGATTAAACTTAAACTTGTGCACAATTAAAAATATTACTCGAGATTATTAAACTATTTCAATGAATACTTTTTGAAAGTGGTGACACACATCAAAAATAACCATAGAGGAGACAAAATAAAATGTAAAAGAAAAGAGAAACTCTTGAACGACAGAACAGTGACAGACCTCTCAACTGTGCTCTCTCATTACTTGGCCCCAGGACACACTGTGAGGTGACAGCACATTGTGTTGCACACGCACGCACGCACGCATGCACGGACGCACGCACATACACACACACACACACACACACACACACACACAGTGTAGCCTAAATGTACAATAGCACGTTTTATCCCACACTTTTCTTCTGGCTTCACTCTACCTTCATATTCAATGTGACGTGAAAACTGGTTGGCATTAATGGCTGACAGATCACCAGGAAAAGAAACGTTTTAAAGAATTTTGGAGTGTCATAAATGGAAAATCTTGTCATCAATTAAGGCAAAATTTTGACTTTATTTGTGTTCCTTTTTCACCCATGCTGTAGTTTCATTTTTTAATTTGATCTAATTTGCCAGCATTCACCCCAACAGATGACAATGTTGGCCATTTCCATTGGCAGCAGCACACAAAAATTTGGCGCCTATAAAAATGCAATGCAGACACAGGATCTCATGAATAAAATAACCACAGAAAAAATAAATGGTCAGCGAGAGTTGTTCATCTACATGTATTTAAAATGATACCCATGTATCATGTTCTAGTTTATAACGACTGAAGCTGGAATGTGGCTGGAGGGAAGCAGACTGAAGTATTGCCTGATTATTTGGCTGACAAAGTTGCCTTTCAGACACACTGGGGTAATTAAAGTCACAAAGGACATTAGTTATACTGTACATATTTGGGAGTAAGAGAGAGAGAGTGACACACTCACATGATAACTGGGAGATAAAAAAGACAGACAGAGAGATGGAGAAGAATGGAAAAACAGAGGCACAGACAGATCAAAGATTAATAGGATGATATGCCATCTGTCCATTCATACATATAGTATACATGTAGTGTAGTATACATCAACCAGCTATACTGCTCTTATGTAACAAAGACATGAAATGCCTATTATAATTAATATAATATAATTTAATAGCTCCATATTATAATCCATATGGACACAACATATTGAAGGATTATATGTGTGTGCATAGAGCACATGACCATTCTCGACAAACCTTTCTGCCCTGGGGGATCATAAAATGCTCATTAAGTCCTTAAATCAGCTTAAATGTCCTTATTGAACACCACCTTCATGATCATTTTTTGCTTATTAACTATTCCCTAAGTGGGCTGCTGTAGGTCTTGCCAGGTCAAAGAAGTGGTGAGTGTGTGTGTGTGTGTGTGTCTCAGTGGCAGACCTAACACCCCCGCACCCTCCTTCCCAATTTCTCTCCCTCACCAAGCGCAGGGGCCTGTCGTAGTTGCCTTGGTGACGCTGGCTGGCAGCCGATAGGAAAAGAGGCTGGCAAATGGAAAATGTCAATTACCGCTGAAGATATGTAGATCTGTGTATGTATGTAGTGAGAGACTGCTGCAGAGAGCAAGAGCAGGGGAAGAGGAAGAAGCGAAGAGAGAAAAAGAGGACGAGGGAGTGAAGAATGGGTGGGAAGAAAACCAAATAGAAAGAGGTGTGGTGTCAGACTTCAGCAGGGAAGAGACAGACAAAGACAGAGACAAGGATAGAGAGAGACCGGGAGAGAGGTTGACGGGAAAATATAGCAAGAGGTTACAGAGGACTGTCGAGGGGGGTGGGGGGGTGGGGTGGAGTGGCACCAGGGTGTTAATGCAGGAGATGAGAGGCTGAATTGAGCGCTGGCTGCTGACAGAGACCGTCTGTCCACATCTATTATAACACCTTTCCCTTTCTGAGGCAGAGCCGAGCTGCACGGTTGTGTTCATTATTTCTCCCTTTCTTTTCTGTCACTCTCCTTCTCTCTCTCCCTCTCCCAGGCTATCTCCCATCCACAACTTCAGCACCAGCCTCTACCACTAACTGGCAATTTGATTAAGCCTGGGAGATAAGGTCACATGGGAGAGAAGGGGAGGAGAAAAGAGAAGAGGAGAGGAGAGCAGAGCGAGGGGGAGAACGCTAGACAGAGCTAGAGTCATTCCCGTATAATCACAGCGTTGATCTCCTAAGCATGTGGCCAGTGTAGATTATAGGACCGAGTTAGGGCCATCATGGGCTTTGGAGTCCAAGATAAAGTGTGTATAAGTCTGAGTGTGTGCCTGTCTGTGTGTATACATTTGAATCCAGTGCAGTTAATCCTGCATGCATATCCTGCGTGGTGCATATTTGTCTACCCTATTTGTATGTATTCAGCTCCTAGGTGTATGCATGTGTTTGTGTGCGCTTCACGGAACAAGCATATCCTATTTGAGCGTGTGCCACTAGACCTAAGTTGAATTAATGTGTCCCTACCCCCATTCCAATTTCCATCGGAGATCTCTTGACCCTCCCCACTCTGCAGACACATAATGGTCCATTTGGGGTTTAGCAGCAGGCATTACCAGGGAGCACGGAAGACAGTGAGCTAGACTGTATTTCCATAAGACTGGGACACAGAGGCCCTTCTATACATATATTACCCCCTTTGTGTCTGAGAGGTCTCATGTGGGGCTTGTCTACACCAATGCATGTGCAGGGGCAAAGTGCACACTCGCACCTTACACACATAAACGCAGGACAGGATGCATATGCAGCCTGATGTGACAATGTACATAAACTGTACACACAGGCACGCCCATAACAGTGTTATGATACATACATAAGCACATTGTATGCACATGCATGAATGCAGATGTGCACACAAGCAGTTTTGACAGTTATAATGGGGCGTACAGTCAGGCTGACTCTGATTGACAATTATAAGGGGGACACCCAACTTTTGCATTACATTTATTCATTTAGCTGACGCTTTTATCCAAATCGACTTACAACTATACATGTCAGAGGTCACACGCTTCTGGAGCAACTAGGGGTTAAGTGTCTTGCTCAGGGACACAATGGTGGATGGGTCACAGTGGGGGATTGAACCCGGATCTCCTACACCAAATTCATGTGTCTTATCCATTGAGTCATCACCACCCCTTTGCTATCATACTGTCACTGTACAGTCTCACACGAACCCTTCAACGCTTCACTTTGATGGATTAAAGATTAAGTGTTAAGTGTATTAAGTTATGTTTTGCGTTTTAATCAGTTTTCTCTTTTCTTAAAAACTTCCATCCTATATGGATTTTTTGGCTCACATCCCTAATAGACCTTTTCCACAGCAGACTTTTAGGCATGTCATAGCAGGAAGGTGTAATTGATAACTCACTGCATTCCATTTAGGTGAGCCAGTTCCAGGGTCCTGGTATTATGCATACAGGCTCACTGGCATGGCTTACTGGGAGCCTTACTGAGCCATTTCTTTCACCTGTGTTTTTCCTCCTACAACAAGTCAAAATGTCCACTGTAAAAATTATATTGACATCCACCGATGCTGGTAGTGGCAATGTTTCTGGGGGCGACCTGAGGGAAAAATGAAAAGATTCAAAACCCAACTCGGAGTTCATTTTTAAAGAGAAGAATACTACCCGGTGTTCATTGTTCAGCAGAAGTGATTACATCTGCAACTTTAGGCTCTCATAAATGGATTCCAATTAGCAGCAATTACAAATAAATTTTTGTAATAACAAATCTATCCATAAGGGAACAATTATATTGAAATCAAAGGTTTCATTTGTAATGGGGAAAAAATTTTCAGTTTGACTTCAGTTGCATGTCTTCAGTTTTATGGAGTGTCTCTAATAGACACAAATTGTCAGTAAAAGCTTAAATTGCCATCAACTATTAGGGCTGGACTGTCATCATCATATCATTTGATCATAAGACCCTGAGAGCACCTTAATGAACACATTGCTGGGCTTACTCACATCAAACACAATGTGAATTGCTCTGTCTCAGTCGGTCACACACACACACACGCTGCACATCCCACTCTCACACTACAAATATCTGCAAACAGCTGACATTGCTCTCTGTTGACCCACTTCTGATGGTATCATCTTCAAAAAGAGAGGGGGAAAGATCTAATGGAACCGAAGGAGAAAAGGGACGAGAGAGGATTAAATTGAAGAAAAGGGAGTAATTGACCAGTGTTTCTTTATCTGAGGGAGTGCGAGGCGCTGGTGCTGTGTAGGTAGGTATAGGTTGGGTTGCCCGGAGGCAGAAATGCTCCCCATTCATTTACAATTTACAGGCTTCTGCTGTTTGAAGCCAGCCACTCGTCTTCATTTGGGATTCACACACGCCTGCCGGTGGCAGATGGCAATTTCATCATCATCACACACGCTCATGCGTGCGCACACACACACACACACATTCACACACATATATACGCATACACACAAATAAGTAGCATGAGTAGCTGGCATGCTGATGAAGTAAGGTGGCATCTTTGTGTGTATGTGTGTGTGTGTGTGTGTGCTGGTGGTTGGGGGATTCCAAAGTATCATTATTTCAGGATAATTGGCTGACAGGAGCATTTGGAGTTAATTGGTTGGCTGACAGTGTAAACCCTAGGGCTTATGGGTATTGTAGTACAGATAATGCAGACATTGTGCTTGGTCACACAGCCTGACTGAGACGATTATCTGAATGCTTGAACAAATTTCTCAGTGTTTTCTTTTTTCCTTTGTGAGTAAGTGAATGAAAAGTAGTTTCAAGTTCTTCAGATTTTAGAATTTTGGTTCCATAATCACAATTTATTTTGTGAAATACAGGATATTTCCACCTTTTTCTGATCTCTAAAAAGCCCAGAAATATTGAGTAACACTGGTTTAAATTACCCCTTAAACAGATGTATTTTGAACTAGTTAAGCAAAAGTTGAGACAGTAAGAAAACTTCAAACTAATTTTTAAAAGCCTCATTTAACCCAAGGAGAACATTTTCAATGTGCACTTCCATTACAGTTACTCCTAACCTTAGAGACTTTATTTTCTTAAATATGATCAGGAGATTTAAGGATTAGTTTTGGCAGCCAGTTATTCAACAAATGAAAGTTTTGTACTGTTCCTATGTACTAGTATTTGTGCAGTCCCTTGATGGAGGATTGATGTTTAATGTTATAGTGAGCAAAGTAGGTCTAGGTCAACAGCAGAGCAAATCTGCTCTCACAAATCAAAGTAAAGAAAGTCTTGAATTGAACCATGCCCCTGAGGCAAACATCAGCATTGGCAAAGCAGTAGCTACTGTATGAGAGATGCTGCCACCTACAGCAGAATTTACCAGGCCTGTGCCTGGTAATGAATTCAGCTCAACACAGACAGAAAGAGCCTCCGGCAAATACGAACAGTGGTTCCCAAATCTGCTGCAATAAACCTCAATCATACGCTACTTAGGCTGACTGACAGTCAGTCAAAACAGAAGCGTGAGTCACCAGATTAAAAGGGGAAATGGAGTTGAGGAAGGTGAAATTGGAAGAGTCACTTATTTAGTGGGTTGTTCCACATAAAATCCTAACAATTGTAAAAATACCCATCAGCTAACATTTTGTCCTGTAGGATTATGGCACTCCACAGAGGAAGCTGGACTTGCTTGATGGCTAATTCAGTGGAGAAATACGAATGTGAGGAACTTTAATTTAACAAAATAATTCTGTCATCAGTAATGAACCCATGCTTTTCTCTGAGTTTATTCAAGAGAAACTAACATTTCTACAACTGACCACACAGAAGTTTGTTCTATTCACACAAAAATGTGTGTGTGTGTGTGTGTGTGTGTGTGTGTGTTTATGTGCTTTTCAGACAAAGGCAATGAAAGAAAGACTGACTGATAGAAAGAAGCAAAATGCACTTGTATGGGTATGTCTGTGTGTGTGTGTGTGTGTGTGTGTGTGTGTGTGTGTGTGTGTGTGTGTGTGCTTGTGGACGCACATGTGGAAAGAAAGCGTGTAAGAAAGGCAGTAAATAAATCACCCGGACCGAATGTGAGATATTACCTCGGGGCGAAACAAAAGGACAAAGCAGACACGGCGACCAGCAAAAGGTCAAGGAGAAGCAAGGAGGAGAGGCAATGGGAAAAGGTCGGCTGGTACCAGTACAAAATTTGCTGGATGTGAACAAAATAACGTGGTGAAGTCAGGAACAGCATGTTCTCTAACCTCAGTGGAAGGACTGGAGAGGTTTACTGATGCCTGATGAAAAGAATGAGCGACTTGATGAGGGCTCAGTGAGTGACTGCTGTAGACATGTGAAGCCGTCATATGGTTTCCATGTACGTGTGTATGTACTCTTTTTTACCCCTTCATTTTTCTAATAACCAGATTGGGCTTGGGTTGTTGTGGTTATGCATGTGCAAAAGATAGAGTTTAAATGAAAGAAGAGCAACAGAGGGAAGGGCCTAGTTTCTATATGAATAAAGTATGTGTAACAGCGAGCAGCAGGCTAGATAGATAGCCAGACATTGCCAAAACAGATAATAATAACTCCCACAACAACACAGAGTTACATAAATGATAATCCAGTGGACACACACAGGGCTCTAATGACATTAAATCATAAACACACCCTCAAATTAATCTATCATCTTCATGTTATTCCTCACACACACACACACACACATCGATGCTAAGTTGGAACATGATTTACATCATTATGATTATGACTGTCATAATTATGAGCACCGTTATCACTCTCATTATTAATAGCAATGACACTATTATTAGCCTGTCTGCTGGCATGCTAGGCAACTTACTCTGCAAGCTAATTACTGTGTCTGACTGTCCAGGCATGGTGCCGGTCCACAGCTCCAAGGTCAGAAAGCTTCTCTTCCTCTCGTCAAGGGGCTCTCACACTTACTTAATTCTGCCACTCATAATCATCTTAAATCTCGTAAATGATAGCGAAAGCCCTCATTCTCTCCTGCGCAATTTATTAGTGTGTGTTTGTACTACCCAGAACCAGTAGCACATTACTGTCATGGTTAATCCAATTAGTGTTTGTATCTAGCCGGGCCTAAGGGGGAAAGGAGCTGGGGAATGGGGGGCAGGTAGGGGAGGCGTGCAGGAAGACGGTGCACCCCGCTGTGGGGAGAGCACATTAGGGAGACTCCCTTCCTGCGGCCGCGTGTCCTTTTATCCCAACTGTGATGGCCTGAAAATCAGTGCATGATCTCATGAGAGAGTGACGCTGTCTGTGTGTTTGTGTGTGAAGGTGTTATTGTCAAAACAACTGAGGTGGCGTGATAATTGGGCGGCTTTCGTGATCATTGTACCAATCACAGGACTGATACTTCACTGGAATGTGAAGCTGTTTTTCAGTGAACCATGGTCTGTTGGAGCATCATACAATGGATAAATATTGAAAGACAAAAGAAGTGACAAAAGAAGCTGCTTCCATTCTGCACAGTCACTGTAACGTTTCTACATTTCATTAGGGTGTATACTGCAAATTATTTTAAAGTATTAAAGGGGCATTATGGAGTTTCCAGCGGCCACTAGCGGTGGTTTCAAGATTGCTACCAGGCGTGTGCTTGTACGCGTGCTCGCTTGAACTTGTGAGCGAGCATAATCTGAAACACAACCACTTTCATACAGAAATCCTGCAATAAATGCAGGAACACCAGCATGCAGGCTGTGGCTTTTCACTCAGACATGTTCAGGCTCTGTTATTTCATCATTCCTGTCTCAGAGGCAGATCAATACCGGCTCTGTAACGTTACTTTATTCAGCGCAGCCAGCTGCATATCGACACAATCCTTCTGGAAAAAAGGCAGAGTGACAGCGGCTAAAGACGGTCAGGGAGACAGCTTCACACAATATACTGGAAACTCAGATAAACCCCTACTGCAACGTTACTGTAATAGTTTTATCAGCTGCAGGTTGAACTAATCCATGCTCGTTACATGATCACGGTACATTTACTGCGTTTAACTGACGTGCTACATTGTTAGATCGCCTGCTACTTTCAGTAATTATCTTTATTATCTGTATATCTTTCACCGGAGGCTCAGCAATGTCAGCACAGCTAAATGTATTGGATGATAACGTAACGGGTAGTGAGCTGGACTGAATATTATAACGAGATTGTGTCACACTGTATAATAATACGACTGCAGTAAGTAACTTTACTGTAGTGTTAGTGCGTGGCTCTTCCTCTGGGTTATTGTCGCTGTGAAGTGGCAGTATTGTATGTGGGTCACGTTAGTTACAGTGACAAAGAGGTGGAGAAGCTGTGTACCTGAGTATTGGTAAAACCACAATAAACCTAAACTGAACGTTACGAAGCAAACAGCGGCAGGTCCGAGCTACTGTAGCGTTAGCCGGCTGCATCACTATTTGCTAACTTTAGTAAACAAATCGCTCCACATTTGCTTTTTACCGTTACATCCTTTCTTGCAGGCTAAATCAACAGTGGTACACAGGATAGTAACATGGGTTGCGTTAGTTGGTGAAGTAATGTGGAAAGCGATACAATTTTGCACTGAATAACATTAGCAACTGGTCGGTGTTAGCTGGCGAGCTAACATGACTTTCTCTGTGTTTCTCCAGCTTTACAAATGCTCACTTTGTTCTTACTCAACATCATCTGAACCTGTTTGGTCTGATGGGCTTCAGCACATAAACCTTTGTTGTTGTTTTGTATCCTTACGTGGAGCCTGTGTTTTGCTGCGAGCTGGTTGTTTTATGGTATTAGTGGACTGTATGTTGTTAGCTGCCGTGTTGTCGCTGTAGTACGAGAGAGTCCCCACATCAAAAGCAGAATAGCGGCTGATGCAAGCAATGGAGAAAACAGCTGTGTGCTTAAAAAGTGAGTTTCGAGCCCATTTGTCAATGAATAAGGCAATGAAAATTTGATTAATTTCATAGTCCCTTTAACAAAAGGGTTTAACATGTTATAAAAAGGAGCTTAATTCTCCCTCTTATCCCACTCAATGTAACAGTCCCTGAAAATGTGTTTGTATCATAGTATCATTTGACTATACCATAGGATTATGACTTTTTTAATGCATTTTTTAAAAAAATTTGATAATCTGTTTTAATTGTTTTTCAGGTGGATTTTGTGTCACCAAAAGTTGTTTGTATTTTCTGCTGCAAGAAGACCCCTTTCCTCCAGTGACAATTTTTTTTATTATTAGAACACAAAAAAACTAAATCAGATTTCACAATTTTTTTGCAAGTTTCAAAATAATCAAAACTTCATTTGCAGAACTGTACGGTGAATACACACACAAGATGATCATCAGTTTTAAATGGAATGATTTTCATTAGTGAAAACAAAACATGGCTCCCATGTGCATTATGTTCTTTACTGAATCCTGCAGTGGTTGAATAAAACTGTTTCCTCTGATTACTCACATAAACACACAGTGTTTGCAGCACTTGTGACACTAATTATAACTGAAGCTTTAATCAAAGAAGGCAGGAATCATCCACAGGGGACAAAAACAACAGGCCATCTGACAATAAATACCAAACTCACATGTCTGTCTTTCAGTAATTATCATGTGACAGCACACTGACAAAATAGTGCAATGAGTCTTGTTTTAGAAAATACTGTATTGACAATTGTTTGGGTTTATGTGGTTAACTAGTTATTGCACTTCAGAAAGATCAAGATGAATTGAAAATGGCTTTTAGAAAGGTGTTGTTAGATAAAAGTTCCCGCTTTACTGGGAACAGAATTACAGTAACTTTATTCACTTAAGTTTTCATTTTTTCTACATGTACGGTTTATTCAGAACAACACATTGAAAAGGGGGTTCAGAACACCGTTCACACAAACACGCGTTTAGCTCATCAAAAGACATTACCACTCACTTGCCAACTACCCATTTGTCCTCATTTATAGTATTCTTGTCTTCCAACTGGCATGGAAAGAAGGAGGGTAAACACAGCTCTTGAGACAGTGAAAGAGTGATAAGTGATAGAGGAAGAGAATGCATTTAGTCAAGGATGTGGGATCCTTGTGAGCTCTTCACCGTCAGCATCCAATTTTATTAATCAGTGCTATTGTCCTGAACCCTTCACAAACATCAGGACAGGATGAACCCTTTGTATATGTGTGTGTGTAAGAGAGAGTATGTGTCTGTGCATAGGCTTGTGTGCATGTGTGTATTTAATAAGGCTCCAACAACTTGCACTTGCACATTTTCTTTTTCTTTTATTTTTTTACAATTTTATTTAAAGAGGTTGTATTATGCTCATTTTCAGGTTAAAAATTTTATTTAGGGGTTGTACCAGAACAGGTTTAATTATCAAAAAATACCATATTTTTGTCATACTGTACATTGCTGCAGCTCCTCTTTTCACCCTGTGTGCTGAACGTTTTAGCTATGGATTGATACATGTTGCATCTACATGATCTTTGTTGGGAGTTGCACAAACGCAGTTCCTAGTTAAAGCCCCCCTCCAGTGTATTTTGACATTTCTATGATATTTCATATTTTTCTGAGTCATTTCCTTACAATGTTGATTACCCACATAGTTTACAAATATTTTTTGATAAATAGCTTAATTTTGTGCTCAAAGTTGCAAAAGTTACTTAGTTATTTAAACTGTGTGGTGATGTAATTTCATAAGTCATATGTCGTTCTCCAAGCTTGCGCAGGCGCACTGTCATGCCTCGTTAAAAAACTGTCACACCGTTACGCCTCGTTAAGTCAGAGCATCAAACAGATAAACATCGTTGTGACCTAGCTAACCAATTTATCATGTCATTTCCTTAGAACTTACAGTAGGTGTGTCTCTCTGTGTCTGATTGTTGGTTTGTCTTTCTAGTTTAGTTAGCTAAGTTAACTTAGTTGTAGTTAGCCAGGTGTAGTTAGCTAGCATAGTTATTGCTGAAAGTTAGCTAACAGAGGGTCTTCATTTTATTTTTTAGTTTCCTCCTCTTGGTTTAGTGTGCTGTTCATTTTCATTATGGCATTTGTGTGTGCGGTGTTGGAGAACAGATGACAGAAAACGCGTCGCACTTTCACCTGCCACCGTCTTATGTTACAGTCTGAGGGGAGGCAGTGGGCGGTAGGCTTTGCCACTGTGTGCGGTGCAGCTCAGTGCATTTCTCCATGAGTTTTTTCGAGGACGTGCCACACTAGCCAGGCAAGCATTATGACGCATGATACAAAGTGACGTAGATAGGTTACGGAAGTAAAGGCTTGACTGCAATCGAGCCATTTTCAGGCAGTTCAGGAGCAATGTTTTCTTTGGGAGATGGTAAGTTCCTTTGGGGTGGGCTGTGAGCTTTTTCACTTTGCAAATCTATTACATGCACAAAAAGTTACTGTATATAAAACAATAAAGGAAAGTGAAAAAGCCAAAAAGAAAAAAATGACCTCTTTAAATGTTTGTCGCGCAGTTTCTAGAAATGTGTGTATCACGTTTGTGTGTTCAGACATGAATGAGCTATGACTCTGAGAAGAAGAGGTGATAGGGGAGTACCAAGCTTTTTTTCTCCACAGGTAAGTCCTTTGCAACTGAAAATTAATTAATGAAGTAAAATAGAGAGCCCCCTTTCTGAACAGGTGTCACTGTTCTGAAGAGACTTCAATCTCAAAATCTAATTTTTAAGTATTCTCAGGTTTAATTTAAAAATCTGACTTTTTTTCCTTTCAATTCCTGGTGTAATCATCCTAATGACAGAGCTAGTGTAGTCATACCTGGAAATGCACCACGCACTTTGGCTGTTTTCTTCTTCTGATAATAAAAAACACAACGAAAAAGGGGTCAAGCTGTGTCTTGGCAGACAAGAGCTATTTTGAAAATCCATTAGTGACTCAATGCAGCATCATTATCGCCAGCTGCTTAAGCATACAATATCCTGGCTTTGACTTTTTTGTCTTCTTGGCATTTTCCTCTGAGGTGAATCTCAAAATACCACATGAAGTAGGAAAGCAGAGAAAGCGAGGGTTCTTAAATGGAGAAAGTGGGGGTGTGGTATTTTAAAAGCCATTTTTATGCTTCTATTGAAATGACATGTAGTCCTTCCATTAGCACTCATGTTCAGCTTTGTGGCAGGACATATTTTGTACCTTGTAGAGTTTTATGCAGCGTGCATACGTCTGTTTCTGGTATGCTTTAACCAGAGCCCCAGAGAGGAAAATCAGATTTGACAAGTCTGAAATAGAGGGATACCAGGAGCTCGCGAATTCAGAAACAGGCAGAATCAGACATTAATAGAGGCACATAGAATACAGAATAGGTCCTACAGATATACACACAAAACATGACAACAACAAGAACACACTTAATTTCATACATACACTTAATTTCATACATCTGTGATTCAGATCTTCGTCCAGCAGGAGACTCTGTCACATTTTCCTCTGAGTGAATGTTATTCTTGAATTCAGCCACTTTTGTGTATTTCTAATTGGCCCTCTTTCCAGGTCCAGGTGGCAGAACAAAAGGTTGTGTGGCTCAGGAAGTTGCTTGATGTCTTCTTATGTCTTCCAATTTACCTAGAATTGTCAATCTTTTTCACCATTGTGTAATTGTACTATTGTTGTGTACTATGTCTGTTTACTCTGTACAACATCTCTTATCTTCCTGATGTTCCCATTTTTGGAACAGATTTCCCTTATGTGGATCTATGGTATAATGATATAAGATGTTGAATAGGCTATAAAACTATGTTGACTTGGCTAATATATCAGTGGGATAATAAACATCAATACAACAGAATTAAAGGTTGTGCAAACATATTTGGAACCACCAAAAACACACAACTCCGACTGGCCTGTTAGAAATAAATGTTAAGGAGTAGACAGTAGTAATAGACTATCAGTCGACCGATTCATCAGGCTGATACCTGCACTCACGAGGCCAATTAACAAAAAATGATTGGTGACACGCCTGCAGGCAGCCTTGTCAGTGTGGCTACTGTGGAACAATGATAGCGTGCCCCCCTTCTGAGATTTGGAAAGGGGGTTCAAAAAGTTAGTTTAGAGCCTTAAATTTCCTGAGTCAACATCGTCTTTTCTAAATGTTTCTCCCAGCAAATCTAGTCTAATCTGAGACCATTTCTGGCTAGCGTTAAGTATATATTATTATACTATATAGAATAATGCAGTTGAATAAAGTCACTTCTGACAAACTGTACCCCATTCTCCCTTAAACACCAGTCACATTCTGAAATCCAAAGCATGACCCAACGTATTTTTCTATTTCATCAATCAATACAAATAATCCCTCTAAAACAAGATGTTACTGGTTTAGATAACCATGTATATTAGATTGTACTCTGCATGGAATAATGGAATTATATATACTGCCCTGCTCTATAAATATCAGCATTAGCCATTGAAAAACCCATATTGGCCGACCGCTAGTAGACAGAGCGCATACATATTTTGTGAATTTTTATTACATAAAGGATATTACTAATTTACTTTTTCCACATTGTCCATCAAGAATGATACAGTTAGTCAAATAAAAGTGACTGTGTTCAGTAGCCATACAGCCCTTTGTGGAATCTCTAATATCCATCTTATTCCCAAATTCCGGTGGCTGGAAATGAGGTTGATTAGAGCGGAGTTGCAGGTATGAAAGATAAAGATCAGTAGAGGACGTGAACTACTGGAACTGCTACTACTTGTGCTGCACACACGAACACACACACACAAAGTCATACATGACTGGTCCGAGAAGGCGCAGAGCCAGGCTGTGGGGGTTTCAACTGGTGTTCAAGTACATAAAATGGTTCATGCTGGAGCTATTTGTTCTATGTGAGTAGAGACTTATTAAAGGTGTACCACGCTCCCCCAGGATCAAGGGAGATTGGTGTTGCAAGGGCCTAACACAAAAACACAGAGGATACAGGTTCTGATTTGCGCATACAAAAGCACCATTGCAAACACAAAAGGACACACAGCACCCTGTGGCACTGTCTAATCAAACAGCCAGTATGTATTTCTCTGTAGTCGCCTCAAAGGAGTCTCCATGCTGGGCTTACAGTTCCCCAGTGAACGCCAACCTAGTGTGAGCATGTATCTTGACCATGTCTTGATCACAGCGGCAGGCTCTGACACACAGAGGGAAAGTTAATGATCAAGAAGCTACAGGACAGCTCAGGTGAGTAGAAATAACTGAAGAGACAAAAGAAATGAAGAGATTGAGGTATACAGCTTAAAGAAAAGGCATAAAAGTAAAGGGAAAGAATAAGAGATGGAGAAAATATATACTAACAAGTGGGGACTGCTCAGTTTAGAAACAGAAACGAAGAGAAACCACCTGCCAAATCAGCAGACATATTACAGTAAAGTTACACAAACCATTAAAAAAACACTGAAAAGGCACATATGCAATCACCCTGTGGTTGTCCACTCTCACACATGCAGACACACTCCAATCAAACAACTCCAGACACGCCAAAACACACACACATTCACCCAGACACAACCTCGTTTCACTGCCCTGTGACACAAAATGGGATTTCTGTGTTTGAGCAGAGGGGGTCCGATGGCTACAGAGGGACACATCAAGAAGTGAGGGCTTTATAATCGCTGATGCCAGATTGGATGTCAGCTGCAGCATAAGCGACCATCTATCACCAGCCTGCCTCATGTGAAGAGGTCTCTTTATATACGGCTAGACTTCAGAGGGCACAGAAAAAGCCCCCTCCCTCCAGCCTACTTCACTGCCCTGCAGGAGGGATTGCACACAAAGACCTGCATTCATGCATACATGCACAAGGCAGATACACACATTACATTCACCCATACGGCTGTAAGCATGAATGCATATACAGTGGCAGAGAAGCATTTCAAAACACACATGCTCATTTGCATTGCAACCCACACATGGCTCCATCTTAAGAAAACACTTCACAGACGAAGCCTTGGGCCTGCCCTAAGCACAACCAACCACACACTACATTTGTTGGTTTTCTGCTAGTGCGTAGCAGCTCACTGCTCTCATTCACAGCAGCAGCAGTGCTGCCAGTTGCCATCAATTTCGAGGAAGTTGTGTATAGTATTCCAGTGATGAAGTGAGTTTTACTTAAAATCAAAATGGTTATACCCTGAATATAAGCTTTTCCTTTCATCTACCAGTTAAAACCCTTGGAAATGTACTTTTACTTGAGATGAAGGGGTGATTTAGTGTTGATGGGTGTGCGTAAGTTCAAGAGACGTGAAAAAAACTGAAGAGAAAGAGAGACATGCTTCCAAAGAAAGGAGAGAAACAGTGTTTTTTATCTCATTCTTTGCTAAACCATGCATATAATTTGCTCTACAGCCTCCATTTGTAAATTTGTGTCTCTCTTGTGTGTATGTGTGATTATGTGCTAATGCATAGTCTCTGTCCACATGTACAATATGTGTGTGTGTACATTGTCTAGCAGCAGCAGCAGCAGCAGTGGCAGATGCTAATCTGTGCTGAGAGTCATTATCTGTGTTTCCTGGGCCATTAGACTAATGCTAAGGGATAACACAGAGAAGTGGATGAGACCTGACGCTAACAGGGGCTAATCATCAGGACCACCTCTCACTGTGAGTTCAGCTATGACACTAAATATCCCTCATAGGCAGGAACCTCAGGCACTGGCAATCAGATAATTACAGGAGCCTGGAGCATTTTATTAATAACATTTCAATAAATTGTCTCAAATATTTGAACTAGCCAAGTTGTGTGTGATTTGATTTGACACCCCCAAATGTCCCCAGAAGTGCTAACATCCGTTGTGTCATTGTTATTAATTATTAATATTTTATATTAAATACTGATACATATGCAGCTTTAGTGAGCGTGGGTTTTTTTTTTATTTGGAAAAGAATGTTCAGGAATACCAAATCTTCAAAAAAAATTGGCAAGTAAGTGATGCACAAAGCCTGCTGAAAGAGATACAGGTGTATTTCTTACAGCTCAAAGTCCCCCTAGTCCTCAAATTTCCCCTAGCAACAACGATCTCAGAATATTCCCGGCATGTGGTGTAGGAGCTTTCTCTTTGCCAGGCATTGGCACAGCATGACAGCTCTAATCTGCATATCACCTGATCTGACCAATGAATCTTTCCTGTTTAATCATTCCATTTGACCCAGCAACCAAAAGCACCTGGAGAGCTTTTGACTGGCAAACAGTGAAACAGAATATATCCAAGGGACCTTGGAAGATCAAATGTTGAAGAAAGCGCTAACGAGGCAGGTTGCTGAGCCTTTAAAAAAAAAACTTTTTAATGAGCCGCTAC
>NC_060153.1:16733699-16756067 GCF_021292245.1 Micropterus dolomieu
TGAATTTTTATTACATAAAGGATATTACTAATTTACTTTTTCCACATTGTCCATCAAGAATGATACAGTTAGTCAAATAAAAGTGACTGTGTTCAGTAGCCATACAGCCCTTTGTGGAATCTCTAATATCCATCTTATTCCCAAATTCCGGTGGCTGGAAATGAGGTTGATTAGAGCGGAGTTGCAGGTATGAAAGATAAAGATCAGTAGAGGACGTGAACTACTGGAACTGCTACTACTTGTGCTGCACACACGAACACACACACACAAAGTCATACATGACTGGTCCGAGAAGGCGCAGAGCCAGGCTGTGGGGGTTTCAACTGGTGTTCAAGTACATAAAATGGTTCATGCTGGAGCTATTTGTTCTATGTGAGTAGAGACTTATTAAAGGTGTACCACGCTCCCCCAGGATCAAGGGAGATTGGTGTTGCAAGGGCCTAACACAAAAACACAGAGGATACAGGTTCTGATTTGCGCATACAAAAGCACCATTGCAAACACAAAAGGACACACAGCACCCTGTGGCACTGTCTAATCAAACAGCCAGTATGTATTTCTCTGTAGTCGCCTCAAAGGAGTCTCCATGCTGGGCTTACAGTTCCCCAGTGAACGCCAACCTAGTGTGAGCATGTATCTTGACCATGTCTTGATCACAGCGGCAGGCTCTGACACACAGAGGGAAAGTTAATGATCAAGAAGCTACAGGACAGCTCAGGTGAGTAGAAATAACTGAAGAGACAAAAGAAATGAAGAGATTGAGGTATACAGCTTAAAGAAAAGGCATAAAAGTAAAGGGAAAGAATAAGAGATGGAGAAAATATATACTAACAAGTGGGGACTGCTCAGTTTAGAAACAGAAACGAAGAGAAACCACCTGCCAAATCAGCAGACATATTACAGTAAAGTTACACAAACCATTAAAAAAACACTGAAAAGGCACATATGCAATCACCCTGTGGTTGTCCACTCTCACACATGCAGACACACTCCAATCAAACAACTCCAGACACGCCAAAACACACACACATTCACCCAGACACAACCTCGTTTCACTGCCCTGTGACACAAAATGGGATTTCTGTGTTTGAGCAGAGGGGGTCCGATGGCTACAGAGGGACACATCAAGAAGTGAGGGCTTTATAATCGCTGATGCCAGATTGGATGTCAGCTGCAGCATAAGCGACCATCTATCACCAGCCTGCCTCATGTGAAGAGGTCTCTTTATATACGGCTAGACTTCAGAGGGCACAGAAAAAGCCCCCTCCCTCCAGCCTACTTCACTGCCCTGCAGGAGGGATTGCACACAAAGACCTGCATTCATGCATACATGCACAAGGCAGATACACACATTACATTCACCCATACGGCTGTAAGCATGAATGCATATACAGTGGCAGAGAAGCATTTCAAAACACACATGCTCATTTGCATTGCAACCCACACATGGCTCCATCTTAAGAAAACACTTCACAGACGAAGCCTTGGGCCTGCCCTAAGCACAACCAACCACACACTACATTTGTTGGTTTTCTGCTAGTGCGTAGCAGCTCACTGCTCTCATTCACAGCAGCAGCAGTGCTGCCAGTTGCCATCAATTTCGAGGAAGTTGTGTATAGTATTCCAGTGATGAAGTGAGTTTTACTTAAAATCAAAATGGTTATACCCTGAATATAAGCTTTTCCTTTCATCTACCAGTTAAAACCCTTGGAAATGTACTTTTACTTGAGATGAAGGGGTGATTTAGTGTTGATGGGTGTGCGTAAGTTCAAGAGACGTGAAAAAAACTGAAGAGAAAGAGAGACATGCTTCCAAAGAAAGGAGAGAAACAGTGTTTTTTATCTCATTCTTTGCTAAACCATGCATATAATTTGCTCTACAGCCTCCATTTGTAAATTTGTGTCTCTCTTGTGTGTATGTGTGATTATGTGCTAATGCATAGTCTCTGTCCACATGTACAATATGTGTGTGTGTACATTGTCTAGCAGCAGCAGCAGCAGCAGTGGCAGATGCTAATCTGTGCTGAGAGTCATTATCTGTGTTTCCTGGGCCATTAGACTAATGCTAAGGGATAACACAGAGAAGTGGATGAGACCTGACGCTAACAGGGGCTAATCATCAGGACCACCTCTCACTGTGAGTTCAGCTATGACACTAAATATCCCTCATAGGCAGGAACCTCAGGCACTGGCAATCAGATAATTACAGGAGCCTGGAGCATTTTATTAATAACATTTCAATAAATTGTCTCAAATATTTGAACTAGCCAAGTTGTGTGTGATTTGATTTGACACCCCCAAATGTCCCCAGAAGTGCTAACATCCGTTGTGTCATTGTTATTAATTATTAATATTTTATATTAAATACTGATACATATGCAGCTTTAGTGAGCGTGGGTTTTTTTTTTATTTGGAAAAGAATGTTCAGGAATACCAAATCTTCAAAAAAAATTGGCAAGTAAGTGATGCACAAAGCCTGCTGAAAGAGATACAGGTGTATTTCTTACAGCTCAAAGTCCCCCTAGTCCTCAAATTTCCCCTAGCAACAACGATCTCAGAATATTCCCGGCATGTGGTGTAGGAGCTTTCTCTTTGCCAGGCATTGGCACAGCATGACAGCTCTAATCTGCATATCACCTGATCTGACCAATGAATCTTTCCTGTTTAATCATTCCATTTGACCCAGCAACCAAAAGCACCTGGAGAGCTTTTGACTGGCAAACAGTGAAACAGAATATATCCAAGGGACCTTGGAAGATCAAATGTTGAAGAAAGCGCTAACGAGGCAGGTTGCTGAGCCTTTAAAAAAAAAACTTTTTAATGAGCCGCTACACAATGAGGGTGACCCTGCTGCTTCACATTGCACTGGGGCTATTGAACACACCCCCATGGATTCATCGTGGCTACGACTCAATATTAAAGTATCAGTTACGTATTTACCCGAGGTTAATTCACCATCTTGCCCCCCTGAGAAATAAACTAGATTGCATTGTAAAATAAAAAAAAATATGGAGAGGGAGAGGAGACAGGAGGGGTGAATGTGTATCAGGTAATTTACGACTGATAAAAAGCGTGCTCATCTGTACAGTATGTGAGGTGTGTGCGACCTCCTGCTTCAAACAAATCTTTAAAAGTCAAGAAAACACTGTGCCTCTGTCTTCTGACGTCCCTGTGTAGCTGAGCTATGGCTGCATTTCAAAGCCAACCTGGCTGACTGAGGCCCGGCCACAAAGAAGGCGAAGGGAGGGCTGCATGTGATTGAAGAGAGGCTGAAGAAACAGTACACACAAATACATACATGCAGACACACACACTTCCCTCCTGGAGGAAGCAGTAGTAGGCTCCAGCACCGGGCCCGGCTACAAAGAGACCCCACTGAGGCTGAGCAGACAAACAGAGGTGGCCCTGGGCCGAGAGAAATGATTGACCTGACCGACCGATGAAGGAGTGAAACTTCAAACAACCTCCATGATGAAAAGATAAAGGGAAAAGGAAAGAAGGATGATGGGGAAGAGAAGGATGAGCAGGACGCCACAGCTCCTGTTTAGCATATGAGCCCCTTCATTAGACCTTGCAGGATAAGACGAGACTTATACACTGAAGAAAGGTGTTAGGAGAGGAGAGGAGAAAAGAGGAAAGGAGAGGTTGGAGAGACGGAACGCAGAGGGCTCCTATTAGCGAGGTCCATCACCTTTTGGCCTGCCTGGATCATCTCATCTCCATAATAGGCTGACCCCCTGTGTTTCAGACTCATTAGAAAAGCAGACAGCAGGGCCAAGCAGACACACGCCTGTCACCTCTCTGCTCCCACCGGAGACCTTGATTTGAGAAGAGATAAAAGAAAGATGAATGGAGAGATGGTCGGAGAGAAAGAGAAGGGTGGGATGGAAAGTTGGACCACAGGTTTTATTGGGAGAATAGAAGAAAAAGGAAAGAGTCAAACTGCTTATATGGTGAAAAGACAGACAGGAGAGGGATCAGAAAGAGTGGCTATGTGAAAATAAATCTGCCTAGAAACAGTAATTTGATAGGAGTAAGGCGCGTGCAGGCAAAATACTCTGCTGTGATTTGCCATTGTAAGCCAAGCATACAGTTTCAGTCAGTTACCATCTCTAAACACAATTCCATATGAACCCAGAATCACTGTTGCATCTGTCAACTGTGCACAACTGCATATTTTCCACTTCTAACCCCCCCACCCCCACCCCACCCCCAGCATTTTTAGTTTTGATTTGTGCAATTAAATGTCAAATGGCATAATTTAACAGGAAACAGTGGCATTAATGTCGTCTAGGCTCCAACATTCAATATACTCGTCTTTTACTATCACTATTCACTCATAGTGATTTGCAGACTTTCATGGCCCTGAGGTTTCACTTCTCAGGCTGCCCCAGCCAGAGGAAAACGACAGTACTGCTTGTATCTTTTTGGGTTAAAATATTTTAAATATGTTTTAATGTTTTACAGTTAATACTCTCCTAAAGGCATCCTGGAATTCAACACCAAAGATGAAGGACAGTGTTCCTGTATCGGGGAAAAAAAACAAACAATTTTGTTGACACTTCCCACCCTGGACCTTATTGTGTCCTGCCACCTTTGTGAAACCAAACCTATGCCCCTGGCTATACAAATTGACAGTAGAACCATGAATAAAAAGAGGGTCCTAACAGCCTCAGATTAAAATAAACAATCGTAATCCAACTTCAAGCTGATCAGTTTGTGTATCTGTGATAATTGCTATTTAGGTTTGTAAATATGATTAAAAAAACACAAGAATCAAACAGCAGGAGGGGGGGGGGAACCATCAAATTGTTCCATTCTATTCAAATCCCTTCTCTGTCACTTCTCATAAAAACATACAAGCTTGTAAAATAGCGTGACGCCATAATCAAGTGATGCCGATCAAAAGTGGTTCATTGACAAGCAGCCTGGCCATTCAGGACACTGGTGGTTTGTTTGGGATCCTCCCTGGGGACCCCTTGTTTTATTATATCCTACGCCAGACTCCCACCGGACCAGACCCAGGGGTCAGAGGAGCAAGGTCAAGGGTGACAAAGTCAATGACCTCATCTGGCCTTTTCACTACTGGATGGCGAAGAGTTACCTCACGGCTGATTGACCGGTGGGTTAAGATGATGCTGCGTCTCGCCCAGAGGGAAATCATGGTTGATGAAATCACAGCTGTCCCAGAAGGGGGAAAATTAAAGATCATTGATCCTACAAGAACTATATTAAGAATATGATAAAAGAGATTCCCTATATTTGAGATAAAAAATGAAGCAGACATTCCCCCTATCCATTTCAAAACGTATTTAGTAACATCCCTCTTGCGAGACAAGGGGAAATCTTTAACTGATGACAATCCTTTGCTGCCTCTTCCCTGTCTGATGAGAGACCTGATCTCACCTTTATCCCTCATCCCTCCATCCATTTGGTCTCTGGCTTGTGTGTACAATTTCCTGCCGCTCTCTCTGCATCACTTCTCAACAGCCCTCTCTCATCCCTTCCTTCTGTCGCTCTTTTTTATTGCTTGTCATTTAATCCCCATACCAACCCTCTCTGTATGCGCATTTGCTTGCCAAACACGCACACATACGCACGCGCACAGAAAAGCAGGCCTCGTCAGAGGCAATGCCTGACTGTACAGTGTATCGATTTGCTTTGAAAAGTGTGTTTGGGTTTTTGTAGATGTGAGGATAGCAGACCTCCCTGGAGCACCAGCTTTCTTCTCCTTCAGTGTTTTAAAATTAAAATCTGCTGAATTCATTAGTAAATCTACATTTTTATGTGATTTAAAATTTTATGTTTAAATGGCTTTTTGCACAAAATAACTACAACACAGCAAGGCTTACAAGCTTTCTAGACAGAATGACAACACTGCACATTCAACAAATCCTCCAAAGCAAATGACAAAATGTGTTATTTATCATTCCAAAACAACCCATATGAGCATTAGGCCTGGTGCCCGTATCTGTGGGACCACACAATTATTTATATGTATGTAATCTAATCTACCATTAAGGTATATCTAGGGGAAACAAATGACACTCTTCCATCTCAAAGTCACATGATTTGTTGACCTGTGCATCTTCCCTGACCTCCTCCCTGAGAGGTTTGGCTGCGCTGCAACAATGTCACCTTTGCTTCTGACCGACAAAGACCATTGTTTCCACAAAAGGTTTGTGACAAGTAAACATTAACATAAGATAGTGTGTCTTATATATCCAGTATCAAATCTTTACTGTGTATTTTAGACTATATCCCAGGAGTTTCAAATTATCTTACAAGTGGTAAGCTTCAAGTATGTCAGAAAAAAGCCCAATGTAAAAATGTAAGCAAACTAACAAGATGCAGGTAACATTGAGGTAAGCTTGATTGTTAGCTTCAACTGTTAGATCCTGATTTGGTAAGCGGAATGATCAGATATTGACACAGTGGTAGAAAGTACATTTACCAAGTACTGTACTACAACAGTCTTGAAGTAATTGCATTATAACTTGAATACACTGTGGTCTAATAAATCTGCCTTTTGCAGAAACTAAAACTTTACAAACAGGAAATCCAAGGCCAAGGATTTCACAGTAAGTGGACACACCGCTTGATAGACACGTGACCTCTGGGAAGTGGTGATCAGAAACAGTATACCAATGAGCATTTAACATCAAATGTGACCGAACAGAGAAATCTCAGGATTGTGAACTACCACTTTAATCAGAACACACTAGGCACCCCTAGTTCTCTCATTCTCAAATGCAAAGACACACTTATGAGTAATCAAGCATACATTTGAGGCATGTGTTCACATCAGTAACCAAACACAATATATCCTTTAGGATATAAAAACAGGAAGTCATTATCTACACACACATCAGTTAAAATGCATCCATTCTCTCTCTCTCTCTCTCTCTCTCTCTCTCTCTCTCTCTCTCTCTCTCTCTCTCTAGCACACACACACACACAGAACTAATTGAGTGGATTTCAGATTTCTCTTCCTCACAACTGATACACTGGAGATCCCTAAACAAATTTATCCAGCCTTTATACAAAGCACTCCCTGGTGTCTTAGATCTATGCCCGCCCCCCTCCCTATCTCTCTCTCTCCATCTCTCCCCTCATCTCTGTCTCTCTCTGTTGGTTAAAAAAACCCTTGCCCTTTGGGAGCTCGGCCATTTACACTGGCTGGCCTTACCTGTCACAGAGCCACTGATGGAGATGGAGAGAGCAGAGAGGTGAAGAAAGGAAGAGTGAGAATGACGTACAAATGTATGTGTGGTTGTCTCCCTTCATGACAACCCTGTCCTCTCTCCTCACCTCCACCTCCTCCTCATCCTGAGTCTGTTGTTGCTTTAATTTGCCCTGCCGGCCATGACCGTGAGCTCATAGTTTATTTTGACAAATTGAAGGGGAAGCCCCGCTAATAAATCAGGGCCTGTGATGAAGAAAAGCCTTAAATAGGATATTAAGATTTATATCAGAGACTCCGGCTGTACGCTGACATGTACACAATTGCTCCCTCTTCTCCCTGTCTTTCTTTCTCTCAACCACATTCGTTCTATCGCCCTCTCCTGCTCCCCCCACCCTCTTTTAAGTCAAATTGTCCATGCTTCTTTCATGGCACCGACAGGAAGATTTCTTATCAGGGCTCTGGAAGGTGGGAGTGAGGGAGCGAGAGAAGAAAAATGAGAAGTAAAAGAGGAAAGGATGAGAAAAAGGGAGATGGAGAGCAGAGGGGAGTTCTCTGCTGCAGCCTTTGTGTTATTGGCTCAGTGGCCGTTCCGTGAATGCAACATACAAAGCTTCATTACTGGAGCGCAGGGGCTATCTCTGTGACAGGTTGCAGGATGGGGATTGTATGTGTGTGTGTGTGTGTGTGTTCTGCATTTGTAGTAAGATGCAAGATTGAATCTGTGCCTGCTCCTGGGAGTATGAGCGTAAGTGTGTGTATGTCTGCACACAAATGTGTGCGTGTCTTTTTTAGATCTGCGACATGTGCACACACTCTCACAGTGACTTATTTACTCCAGAGGCGAGGCTCTAACCCCAGGTACAGAGCCCCGCACAGAATAATTGCTTTTTTTTTTTTCATCCCCCTGCATCACATTGCCTCTTTGTTCCTAACCGCTCACATGCAAGAAGTGACATCTATTTGTGAGTGAGAGTGTGTCCGCATGCATATGAATAAATAAGAGTGTGTCTGCCTGTGAGGATGTGTGCCTGCATGGATATGAGACCCAGAATGGGTTTGTGTTTAAAGGAACACTCTTATATGTTCATGATTTTTTTTAGTGTGTTACAAAGAATCAGATTAGAAAACAATAATATTAATTTCACATTTGTGTGCTCAACACTGATCTGCATGACATGTTTAGCCTAGCTTAGCACTAAGACTGGAGGCAGAGGGAAACAGCCTCCCTCACAGAGCTATGATGAATTGATATAAATTTCAGTGAGGCATAATAAACTAATTTGCCAATATGTTGGAATATTCCTTTAAACTGTATCAGTGGTGTCTGTGTTTTCAAATATGCTGATATCCTCTTTGAGACGATGCAGCTATGCAAATCAGCAACCACAACTGTGAGTAATTACCAGTTTAGCATTCGACCATCATTTCATTCACTTTCAGAGAAAACGGCTCCAGTATCTGGTCTATTAGACTGTTGAGTAATGCTTTTAACTCGGTTCCCATAATTAAACCCAGTGTACAATTGAACACTCAAAGGCGGGTTAACAGTTGCGTTGCGTAATGATTGCAATTAAGGTTCGCACACAAAGCTGGGTCTGCTTTCGGAGTCGCCGCGCATGACGCTGGCAATTAATTGAAAATGCAAATACACAAACTGATGAATGAGAAGAGTGCTGGGTCTACACTGCGTGAAAAGACTATCCGCCACACTTCAGAAGTGGGTGGGGGTGGGCGGGTGGGCCTGGTGGGGGGGTTGTGCCTTGTATTCCTTCAGAGAGGAAATCAAACCAATTGGATATGATGCATAGCTGTGCCGCTGGGGAGAGCGTGCTCTTTGCTGAGACAGTGTGGTACTGCAGACCCCAGCCACAGACATAATAAGACGCTGATTAGACAATAACAGGGTCATGGAAAAAAATGCTCTGTGAGATAACATTTGTAACTTGTGAAAAAAAAGAAGCTCATATATTCTATTTATATAAGCATCAGCATAGGCCTCCAAATTTACCTGTTTATCAGTCAGACGCAGCCTTTCTGTGATCAGTCACGCTGATGCTGCTGCCAAACTGCTACAAAATATGGCTCTGTGTCTGCAGAGTACTTGGGTATTTCGGAAAAGAATCAGACAAATAAAAATAGACAGACAGGCGCAGGCAGATAGACAAATGGACTCACAGGCAGAGCCACTGTGTGCGGTTGTCTTGACAACAGAACAAGAGCAGCACCCTGGACTCTGAGTGTGGATGGAGAATGAGACGGGGTGAACAGAAAAAGCACTGTGTAAACCCCATTAAATCCATCCAGCACTCATAAAAATCAGCGGAACAACATAAACCTTTGTGGAATATTCCCCTCTGTTTGTCTTTCCTGCAGGCAAGGACACACTGGCGACATGAGCGATGGAGATGGGCTAGTTTGCCTCAAAACTGTTCACATAGCCCATTATGTTATTTACACTGATTTCACCCCAGCTGCCTTCCCCAGAATGCTAAATGAGCTATGAGCAATTCACCAAAAACGTACCCATTATCCTTCACTGCCGTAATGTCCTGATCATCAGACTACCAATGCAAACTTTGACATGAGTCTGAGCTGCCTATGAGCGACTCTCTGTGTTTCCTTTGAGTCTAAACAAGTCTAGAGATATTCAGTGTTACACCGGCAGTGGGGAGCGGTCTGTATCTGTGCCAGCTAACAGTGTGCTGGTTAACCATAGTAGACCGTGGCATGACATAGCTGTCATGGCCTGGCAGGAACAGCTGGGGTTATAGTAGCAGAATCAAAAGAAAGGGCATGTGATGATCAGCAAACTAGATCAGAGATGACTAGCTTTTGGAAATGTTCATTTGTCAGTTGGAGAATTTGGATGCTTCATGTCAACATTTGCTAATTTTGATAGTCAACCACCAGCTCCTCCACCATGTCCCTGCACCACAACTTTTCCCGGCACGGACATTGTGGCAAAGGCCCTAATATTTGCACTTCTTCCACTTCCATTTGGCTCCTTGCATTTTTGGATGATAACAGTTGTGCATCAACAGCATGTTTAACAGCCAAATGACTGTTGATTTAAATTAAATCATCTCTTCTGTGGTGACTGGCAGCATCTCACTGGCTGAAAAAAGCATAAACACCTGGCTGCCAGACTCTTTTTAACTCAGTGAATGCAGATTGGCACTGACTAACTCCTCAATTACACTGAACATCTGGTGACACAATCAGATATCAAATGAACTCTCCCTTTCAAGCCAATTGAACCTTCTATGGAGCCTGGATGTGTCATTTCCAATGCTTTGTCATTTTTGCTCCCTAGTTTCAGTTAGTAGCGGAATAAACTTGACTAAAAAGTGAGTAGGCATTGTGTAAAACTGTCAAATCCTATGTATTTTCTGTTCCCATTGCAAAGTTACCCTCATTATAACAAATCAATGCAACTGTCAAAAGAAATGTGAGTTATGTTGTCCTCAGGCGCTGCGGTATGACCACAGCTGAATGACGGTACTTACATTTCTTTTATGCTTTTGACTTTGTATTTGGATCACCTAGACTTCAGGACCTGGCAACCACAAAAGAATTTCATCTTTGGTGTAGCTTTTGATTGTGGTCTGAATGCAGCTTATTATTGAATATTTGAGAAAATAAAATGCAATGAAAACATTATTTTTCTTAAAAATACCATTTTGACAAACATTCTGAAGAAATGGTCTGCCTCTCCTCGGCTTAGCACTGCTCAGCATGGCTGTTCCTGGCACAGAGAGCCAGACCACCTGGCTAATACCCAATGTGATGTATGGCACTGCTTTGGCAGGGACCCCCAGCACAGTGACATGGAGGCATCGGGATTGTACCACCAGTCTCACGAACAAAAGGCACTTAACTTCTCTATTCCTCTCCTCTGTGCAGAAGGGATGGACCCTGTCGTAAGCTGTGAAGCACACACACAAATGCAAATGCGCACACACACACACACAAATGCAAATGCACGCGCACACACACACACACACACACACACACACAGGTGCATGTCTGTGTGTGTGCCTGGTGACAGATGGGGGATGGAGTTGTCAGACCCTTGCTTGGCAGTGCTATAGGCTCTTGTCGGCTGGCTGCTGCTTGTTAATGTGTTAATTAGCCTACTTGTTCCTCCTGTCTGGTAATTACAGTCAGCCTGGGCCGGGACGCTCATCAGGGGCCACTGATCGCAAGACGGCAGGGCAGGCAGGGTCAGTATGGGGACATATGTCTGAGATACTATGTGTTGCATGGATGTGGCGCATACACCAAAGAGTGCAGAGTGTCCAAACAAAACTTTAGACAAAACAAGTTGTTTTCAAACTTTTATTTAGACAGGGAAGCTTCACTGAGAGTAATGCTCTCTTTTTCAGGAGGGCCCTGTTCAGACTCACACAGTTAAACACACTCGCCTAAGCTGCCCAGTATGACCACAGTCTGATCTGCCGCTGAGCGGCTCCACTGGAGCAGTTTAGCACTGGTGGTAACGAAGGATTGGCAAGAAATGCTCCAAGATTTATCCTGTCGGCCCGGGGATCAAACCAGTGTCGTTATGGTGAAATGCATTAGATTCATTAATGTATTGTCCCATTAGCGTAAACATCAAGTCTGCATAAATGTGTGTCAGTGATAATGCAGTTTAAGCATAGATTACTTTCAAAAGTCTGCACTATATCACACACAATAATGTAGCCAAGACAACGATTAATACAGACTTGATATTCACTGTGATGTTTTCATGTGTACATATTTTAAATGGAAATTAATAGAAACCAGTGTATGCCTGGGATGGTAGAGAAAACACACGGGCATTTCTAAAATACAGTATTGTGGTTTGCAAAACGGTTAGCTGTGATATAAATGGACTAAAACATGTAGAACCTCTATGATTGTGCTTAAAGGAAAAAAGACTGTGACAGGTAATTGACTTTCTCCTCTTATGGCTGCTCTCAAACTGTTTCCATCTCTTCCTGTTCTCTACATCTCCCAATGTCACGCCAACCACCTGCATGTCCACCCACTCCATATCCATACACCTCCTCTTTGGCCTTCCTCTTTTCCCCTTTCCTGGCAGCTCCATCTTCAGCACTCTTCTCCTGATATACCCTGGGTCTCTCCTCTGCACATGTCCAAGCGGGCAGATATTTCAAATGCAAATGAAACAAAATAACAAAAGAAGTATAAAAACAACAGTTACATCTCTGAAAGTATTTGGTAGAATATGTGGATAAAAAGTATGGAAAAATAGTTTTGATTGAAGCATATACTAAAATAGAAAAGAATATTGTTATTCATTCTGTTTACCTTCAAGGAGGTAGACAGAGAGAATAGAATTATATGTACAGGAAAAAAAGGGCAATGTGTAGGAGAAGGTAAATGAAATGAACACGCTGAGCAAAAAAGCAGGTAAAACTGGATAAAACATAGTTTTATAAGCACCTTGAATGGACGTCAGATAAGTGCTAGGAGAGGTGGAATGGTGGTGATGGGGTGTCTCGATCTTTGCTGTTATCTCTCCCCCACCGCCCTGCAGGAAGCAGCCAGTTCATTTTCCTATGAGGATCTGACAGAGCCGATTAAGAGCAGTTTGTTTTATAGACATGCGCTAATTGAGTTGGCTAGATTGCCGTCACTCGGTTCGCTCTCCCTATAAAGAAGATTACATATTTCCTTTTCATATCTTGGCGATGCAGCCGCCCGACCCATCTGTCTCCATTCTTCCTTTCTTCCAATCCCCCCTCTACCATCATGTAAAGTGAGAAGGGGCTATGGTCCTAGGTCTAATTAGTGCTCCTCTCCATCACTCTCCGTCTGCCTTGTTCACTACTATATCCTTGCCCCAGAGACCTCGCTTCGCCTCTCCTCTCTGTCTCTGACCCCTCCTTCTCATTATCTCCTCCTCTTCCTCCTCGTCTTCCTCTTTGGACCACTCCATCTTTCACCCTCTCTATCTCTCTGTTGTTACCCACCCACCTCCTCCTCTCCGTCCCTTGCTGTCTCCTTCTCAATGAGTTAATTAGGCTCATCTCTGGCACCCTCTTGCCAAAGCCTGCACCCACAGGGCCAGCCGCAGCACTTCCCTGATGATTGGGAGGCTCTATTTTTAGAAGACAACAGAAAGAAGAGAAGCGGAGAGAGGGAGAGAGACAGCTGAAGGTCATTTGGTACTTTCACTTTGAGCTTATCTATCAGAATGTGTGAAAGACAGAGCAAAAGAGGGAGAGAGAGAGATGGAGAATGAAGCAAAAGCCTTAAGGCCCATTTATACTCCTGCGTAGGGTCTACGTGCGTACCCGTACCTACACCGTAGGCTACGCACGTAGCCATGCATTTATACTTGTGCGTCGGTGTGTCCGTCATTCTGCAATTACACCCCCAAACGCTAGTCGGCAGTAGCACTACAGCATCCACTGTGTTGACTTTTCCCGGCCGCCCAGGCTAACTTCCGGTTTTGCGCTCCACCAATGTAAATGGGGATAAAATTGTATATGTGCGGCTGGTGTAGCCTTTTCAAATGTTACCAACCGAATGGATCACATTCTGATAGCGAAACGAGTCATTTCGCTCGGGTTGCGACGGTCAAATATATTGATTCACAGTGTTACAGCCGCTGTTTTGGCCACTAGAAAGTGTTACTTCAAAGCGCGGGGTACTTCTGGTCGGCTCGGAGGCATTGCGAGGCTACCCAGCCGACCAATCAGAGCTTACGGTCCGCGTCGACTCGACGTGTAGTTACATTTTTGAGGAGGTGCACGTCAGGTGACTGCGTAGCACTCGTGCTCTCCCAAAACTCAATGCTGCATGGACAGGATGAGTAATTCCTAGGATATGGACACTGTTCTGTAAAGGAAAACTTTGTTTTAAACATTGTGGGCAGACAAAATGAAGAAACTATCTACACAATATATTAATGCAATATTCTACAACTGTACCAGCTGTTAAGCAATCTGTAATGCTGTTTTTCCCCCTGTGGTGGAAATAACAGTATCAGTGTCTCTTGGTAGAGATTACAGCTGGATGTGGAATCTACTGGACTATATTCAGTGAGTATATTGTGTTTACCTTAAATGGATACTAATGAAGTGGGTTGTAGTGATCCAACACAGTTTCAAGAGAAATCTTACTGAAGACCTGCTGAACTACATTTAAGTCCACTATCATTTTCATTTTCAAAAGATCCCAGCTCAATTCAGGCAACACCTGGAGGCATAGCCTACCTGAAGTGACATGTTAATGCAATGACAGCACACCACAGAGTTACCAATGTCCCCTGCTTTGCCACAGACTGTCACGCTTACTGACGTTACATTTTCCTACCATTTTACTAATATATAAGCCGTCTACTGTACGTTAACAAACAGGACCACAAGGCACACTTGCCTAATGACAAATACAGGAATACAAATACAATACAAATACAGCAGGAATAGCAGAGACGGTATGAGTCAAACCACTGGGAGTTCATTTACCCCTCTCCCTCTAATAAACAAAACAATCACAGACAGTCAGAGACACAATTACTAGCCAATTACGCAAAATAACAGATTTTTCCTCTACACCCTCCACGCTTGTTTCACGCGGGGTACCCACCGATTACAACAACCCCCATCAGCCCGTCCTCTCCTGTGCAACTGTTAACCCCCTGTACTCCCTAAACACACGTGCTCACATGTACTTACACGACGTGTGAGTATACACACAGATACACAAGCACAAAAAACGCACACAGATTTATGCAAAAGGTTGTTCATGCAAGCATGCTCTCACTCACACACAGAGTCATCTCCTCCCTCCCAGAGCTTGTTTCATTTAGCAGCCAAGTCGTCTCATGGCAACGCACTCGTCAATCTCCCCCTATGTAGCCTCATACTAATTAAAAGATTTAAATAGGAGTGTGTAGCGGAGTGACACAGGGCGAGGGTTCTAGTCTCTGAACTGCCCCCATTTTGTAAAAACCCTCCAACCCTCTAGTTACCTTATCAAGTCCATCTCACACTTCCTAACTTTTTTTCTATTCATTCCTCACACCATCTCTCCTTCTGCTCATCTGTCCTCCAAACCAAGCACTGACTTATTTGATAACAGTTATTTACCTAGGCAGCCTCTTTATCCTACCAACGGGCAAGCCACCATGCCCTCGTGCCCACATGCTCGTTGGCACAGGCACGGCCACCCATTCCACAACATGGTCATTATCATGGGCAGCTCGACAGGGAGGGATTTCGCTAAGTATGTAAATGTTGTAAAGAGCAATGTTGAAAGTGTTAAAGAAAGGAAGGAAAGGGAGTGCTGCAGATAGAGCTGCTGGCTGTGTCTTGATGTCAAAGCATCTGATGTTTGAAAAAGTGCAAAATTACAATTTCTGGGGTTCATCTCAGAATCAAACTGAGCCAACAGCCACAGGATAATGGGTAACTGCAGAAATGAAATCTCATTTCCATAAAATGAAATGCAACAAAATCTGTCTGAGTGACAATTTGTGTTTCGTTCTGCCTCCAGCAGTTTCAGCCTAGGCAATTTCTTTGTTTTTGTAGAAATGAATCCCTTTTGGTTGCCACATATTTTGAGGAAATGAAGGAGAAATCAAAACTTTGCTGCTCCTACTCACCAGCTAAAATTTTATCTGATTAATGCTACGTATTTGAAAGAAAAACTGAATACAGTCTTCATGTGTGTGTGTGTGTGTGTGTGTGTGTGTGTGTGTGTGTGGAGGGGGGGGGGGGGCGCACAATCCAGACATAATGCTGCAATCATTCCAGTAGAGGTGGACGTAAGAGCATTTGATGGATAAATGAAGTCCAATTAATGTGAGATGGGAAAGTAGATTCCCCGCAATTCCTTGTGAAGCATTATGGGAGGTCCTTGGTTGGAGTAGGAGTGTAGCTCCTGGCTCTCGCAAGCTGCCCTGAGGGCCTCTTTCTCTCTCTCTCTTATACTGTGCAATTACAGCTGAGAATGATGAAGCACTTCATAGTAGCCAGGCTGCAGAGCTGCAGGCTCCATGTCGGGCCCTTATCAATATTTCAGAGGCCTTTCTTTATACTGTATTTACCCTTATCTGGACGATGATAGGCCACATCACACCTCCAACCTCCCTTCCCTCGGGCAATGGGTCATGTTAGGAAACGAGCTGTTACACCTGAACGAGAGCAACAGGAAAACGGCACAGATGGGCTTTCACTAAAATGTGTGAATGTGTTTAGGGGGAGGCAAGGCTACAGTGTCTCATACTGAGCCTAAATTTAGTGACAGGTTTCAGCTTGTCCAATAAGCAAGGATACATTCTCTGGGGACTTAGCTGCTGAACCACAAAAAGGGCCCTCAGGCAGTGCTTGTTTAACAATTCTTCTTCTTCCTTTCTTCTTCCTTCTTCCTTTCTTTCTTCTTCTTTCTTCTGACTTCTTTCTTCCTTCTGTCTTTCTTTCTTTCTTTCTTCTTCTTCTTTCTTTCTTTCTTCTTCTTCCTTCTGTCTTTCTTCTTCTTCTTCTTCCTTCATCTTCTTCCTCTTCCTCTTCTTCCTTTTCTTCCTTCCTTCGTCTTTCTTCTTCTCCACCTCCTCCTCCAACCTGTCTTATCTTCTGACTGCCCGGTCTTTCATTGCAATTTCTTGTAGCAACAGGTTTTTGGTAAGTTTTATATTCTATTCAGTTTGAATCAACTGTTTGTAACAATAATCTGCGTGGTAAATTTACTGTTTTTCTTCCTCAATGGAGTCTGGTGGCTAGCGAGAGTTATATACTGGTTTCTGGTTAAACAAAATGGTATGTTCTTACTGTAACCAAAAGGTATATCTCTGTGGGAATCCTTTTCATAATCTTGTCATGTTGCACTTTTAGTTGACATATGCTAGTTTGACTGGTCCCCAAGGATTATGTTGCAGCCATGCCAGCATGTTTCACAGCCAGCAGCTTAAGCCTAGTTCACACTACACGATTTTTAGCCCGATTTGCCGCTTGGCGAGCTCGGCAACTGTCAGGCTGTGATCGGGGTAAATCAGCGGTCGATCAGCGGTCGCCAGTCGTTATGTGTGAACTACACAACAACGCATCAAAATGGCTCCCTCACCTCCAGCTCTGTCTGTAGCACAATCCCTGCTACCTGCGTGTGCTAATACATCCTTTCACCATTATTTTTTGTCTTTATAATTGGTATCTTTATAATAACAAACAACAGCTGTTTCATGTGTGTTTTCTTGACAAAACGTAGTTTGGAGACCAGTGTCAGGTGACAGAGTCGTTGTCAGCTCACATAGTGTGTGACCCCCGATCAGTCACGTAGTGTGAACGCCACAATGACTTCAAGACTTCTGTCACAAGACGGCAGGTTGCACAACAAAATATGTTTTACAATGATCTGCCAGGTAAAATTAGCCTGCTGTTGTTCTTGATGGACTCTGGAGGGCTGTAGTGTAGGTTTGTTTTGGTTTTAAATGCTGGTGCTTTAGTGTGACATTTAGTGGCAATAAGTGTTGCTTTCAACTCCTTTACAAGTAAGAAGTGCCGTAGAGCAATAGATAAAGAAGCTACAACAGAAAAAATATGGGAATGATGAAATCGAATCAGTGAGGGTCAGTTTCTGAGAGCTTATAGGAGGACAAGCTGAAGGGATGTTGTAAGGCCATTTATTTCATAGTGATCCAATATTATCAGAACAACCACACAACCCCAACACACAAAAACACACATACACACACTCTGTGAAGCCCCCCCGCACCCCCCGAAACCCCCTGGCTCTCCATCACGGCTTGCAGGACCCGTTTTCACAGCAGGTACCTAATTCCGCTTTTATCCCCAAGTAATATTGGCCTTATCGCTCGCGCCGCTGCATCCATGCCGAGACTCAGTGAGCCACAGGGTGGGGGTGGAGGGAGTAAAGCGAGGCGAGGCAGGTGCTGGTGGAATGTCATCTTGGTGGAACTGATTGCGCTTTGCGGCTGCAGAGCTGTTGCACTATCACACACACACACACACACACACACACACACACACCCACACACACACACACACACACATATATAAAGAGAGTGAGAGGGTGTAAGAGAAACAGACTCCCCCAGGTCCTGCTCACTCAAGCCCCTTCTTAGACCACCAATATTGCCAGTGATATTGCCTTGGTGTTACGTCGTGCAAGATTCACACACATGCATGCATATACACGCACGCATGTTGAGCGCACGCACACACAAACACGCACACACACACACACACACACACAGCTATGCATTCCTCTCAATACAGCCACTGCTATCACTTGATATCCAGCCATCTCAAGGCAACCACAACCTCTGCTCCTGCCACGCAACTCACACACACACAGACACACACACCCACCCACACACACACCCACACACACACAAACACACAGACACACACACACACACACACACACACACACACACCCACACATGCATTCACAGACACAGGGGAGGGGCAGGGAAAAGCCATTTCACATTTCTCCCTCCACTTTCCCTCTAAGACTATTTTCACTTTTTCCTTCCACAATTCCTCATTCCACTCCTCAATTACAATTGAGACCTGGGGCTCCCAAACCACCCCCTCACCCCCACCCAGAGGATAGTGTCCCTCGCTCTCAGTAAACAAGGTGCAGATGTCAGAGAATACAGCAAACTGGTAATGTGCTCAACTGCAATACCACACCATACATCAGCATGTTGAGGTCTCTTGTTGTCACTTAGCCTTACAAACAATTGCAAGCACACACACGTACAGACAGGCTGACACACAACACTGGGGAGCCTTTGTGGTATTGAAAGCTAAATGCCACTAATAGGTTGATTCTGCACACACAATGAATTCAAATTGCCTGCTGTGCAGCACATCGATCTCAACACACTACACTTGAGCACTCCCATCAAACTGGGGGCATTTCCCCTGATGCCTATCTGTGCTGTATTAATGAAGATATATGGTGCAGGTACAGTGATGACATTTTCATGGGCAGCATACAGTTTCCATCTGTCCTGAGGCATCGGTTCATACCACGGCTGTCTGCCCGGTAATTTGGCAAGTCCATAGTTTCGGACGCCACCAGAAACAGGTAGTGAAGAGTTTAGGGAAATGAGCGCCCTGTGCTGTCAGATGGAAAACCCTGCAAGTTGTGTGACAAGATGATTTTATGTTATTGTTTTCTGGTGCGGCTGAAATTTTCTAGAGCAATGCACCGGATCCGTGTGCTAAGTGCAATCAAGTTATTACATAGGTTTGCGGGTGCATGTGTGTGTTTATGGACGCTGTTGCAGGAATCAGGGAACAGCCCTTACTTGGAGGTAAACCAAATGAGTATGCCCAAAATGTAATTAATAATCCATCATTGCATGGGAAAAACAAAGTGTGACCACAACTACATATGTATGGTAGTTATGGTAGTATGGTAGTTAAGTTAAACCAAGATGTCAGTCTGGTAACTGTGATGGATATTCATAAAGGACAGTTAAAGTAAAGTATTTTTGGTCAGCATTTTAAACCTAAAGTTTGGGCAAGAATCTTACAATTCTTCTTTCTCTTATCTGTTTCTTCCTTTCTACACAGATTTACAACATCCCTTACAACTCCCTCTCTCCCTGTGTGTGTGTGTGTGTGTGTGTATGTCTCTCTCTCTAGGTATTTGTAGCTGGGAAAGTTGGGGCACTGGCCGGCTAATGGATGAGGCTGAGCATGTTGCCATGGTGCTACCTGGTGGGGAATGTTCTGCAAAGGGAGTGTGAAGCCTGCAGCCTGCCAATAGAGAACAGAGGGAAGGAGGTGTGTTTTTTTGTATGGAGGAAGGGGTGTCTAATTTCACAAATACATACACATAGTAGCTCAAACAAAACCTCGCAGGCATGCATGCATCTGAGCAAGTGCACATGCAGACATTCACACACACGCACGCACACACACTTTCCATTCAGTAGAATTAAATCTCACCACTTGCAGAGACGGTGCAGTTGAATTATTTATGGCTGCCCGTCTGTGGGCCATGCCGTAATAAAGTTAAGGCCGAGACTAATTTGCAGTTTGATGAGGTGGGCTTTTAGCGGTGGATCCTGGGCCAACATTAAGTACATATTGTTTTTACAGATTTGATTACATTTTTATTGTTATTGTTATTAATGTACTGGGTGTGTGAATAGGGTATATGGGAGCACACATCTACTCGTTTGCTCTAGACAATACAAAAACCTGACCAGAAGAGAGAGCTGAAACTGAATAAGCAGTGTGTGGGTAACCATTAGACATATACAGGATGTAATCTTCTCACTTTAAAAATCCAATAAAAGTGGCAGCTCAACAATTTTTATAGCAACCTGGAGGCAATCTGCTTCTAAATACATAAGCCTCAGCTGTGAATCAGCTGTGAATCGAACCTGAGCCATCTGTCTGCCTGCGTGCACACACCCCTCCATAAGGGCCTATAGAAAGTATCAGGGCTGGTAAGCTGATGTTGACACTCACAGATACATTAAAGCTAGAGTGGTGAGCCTTACACTAATGCGATGATAGTGTTTGGGAATAAGAGATTTTGATTTGCGATTTATCCAAGCTAAACAAAATTCAATTTTATACAATTCTCAAAGAACCCCACTTTGCATGGCACATACAGCACACCGTAAACCCTGTGGATAATTTGATGGAGTGTTGCTGGGCTTTAAAATAAGGACTTTCACAAGCTATTAAAGGCTTAAAGTCTGTAAAAATGTTATGGCGACACTGTAACATCTCACACTGCTAAACAAGAACAAGACACAGTGCAGTCGCCCTCCCCTGGATACATGATAATCCTTTGATTAATGGCACCCAGCATATTTAATGCTTAATACGTAGAACAGAAGCTGACAAGCCAAACAATTAGGTCAATTACCAGATGACAGCTATGTTGTGTTGGGTTAATTACTGGAATCTTCTATGGCGGGACACATCCATTTGAGGGCCAACGGCACGTAAGAGAGCACACATGCAAATGAGCTCACCTACAGTACAGGACACAGCCATGCTAGAATATGTGATCTGTGTTATGGATGAGGATCAGCATATTGGTGTGCTTTTGGGTATGCTTTTGCATTTTGCAGATAGATAAAAGGACTACTTCTTTCACAGTAATTTATCACTATTTCATATGTGAGAAGGTTGGGGTTGAATGCGTATATTTGGCCCATGCTGTGCATGTGTGAATATATTTCCCTAAACTAAATATTTATAGAGAGAGAAAGAGAGTGGATGAGGTAATTTATGTGTGCATGTTTTTTCAGTATTAGTTATATTAGTCTCTGGCATGTGTAATGCTGGTAGCTCCACCAGGAGGAGAGGAGAAATGAAGAGAGGAGAGTTGAGGTCCTGGCCATGCTATCTGTCTGTCAGGGGCTGCTGTTGGAAGCGTTTTAATTAATCAAAATCAGGACACTTAAGCCAGTTGCAACCACTCCTAGGGGCCCATCATGTCAAGATACCCCCCCACCCGCAACTCACACATACCTTCCTGGTGTGCTACATCTTAACTAGAAACATACACGATCCTTTAATGCTGTGACTCAGAGATGAGTATGTCCTGTTTCTGTTTATGCGTCCATCACAGCTGTTCTGTGCATTTGGAGAGGTTGACGTGGGAGCAAAAGACGCCGGCAGAGGTCATTTCCATATTCACTTAGCAGAGTGTTGCCTCGCTCCTTTCTGCACTGAAGCGCTTTAATCAAAGCGGGCGGCGCTGCCACTGCTCCTAAATGGCCCTGGAGCGCCTTTGAAACACACTGACACCGGTGTCGCACTGAAAAGGACATGCTTTTTATCCTCTTAAATAGCTTGTAAAAGGGCCCCATTGACTACACAAACAGCTGACACTTCCATGCCTCCTCATTTTTGCTTCTATTGTAATACCAAGTGAATGTGTCAGCGATACTGGACGAACACAGGCGCCCTGTATAACAATATCCTGTGTTGTTGTTTTTTTTGACTTGGAGCGTTAGTGCATGGTAAATATTTATACAAACATCTGTGAGCTGGTCTTGCGAGGGGGCAATGAGACTGCTTTGATGATTTTTATTTTACTAAATAAATAAACAGAATAGAGAAACCTTATGATGCGAAATTCAAAGACATCACTTTGACAATTTCCTTTTGAGACTGGATAGACAAACGTTGACACAGACAGTAATGGCACGCAGACATGCGTCACCCC
>NC_060153.1:16756167-16778532 GCF_021292245.1 Micropterus dolomieu
ACACACACACACACACACACACACACACACACACCCACACATGCATTCACAGACACAGGGGAGGGGCAGGGAAAAGCCATTTCACATTTCTCCCTCCACTTTCCCTCTAAGACTATTTTCACTTTTTCCTTCCACAATTCCTCATTCCACTCCTCAATTACAATTGAGACCTGGGGCTCCCAAACCACCCCCTCACCCCCACCCAGAGGATAGTGTCCCTCGCTCTCAGTAAACAAGGTGCAGATGTCAGAGAATACAGCAAACTGGTAATGTGCTCAACTGCAATACCACACCATACATCAGCATGTTGAGGTCTCTTGTTGTCACTTAGCCTTACAAACAATTGCAAGCACACACACGTACAGACAGGCTGACACACAACACTGGGGAGCCTTTGTGGTATTGAAAGCTAAATGCCACTAATAGGTTGATTCTGCACACACAATGAATTCAAATTGCCTGCTGTGCAGCACATCGATCTCAACACACTACACTTGAGCACTCCCATCAAACTGGGGGCATTTCCCCTGATGCCTATCTGTGCTGTATTAATGAAGATATATGGTGCAGGTACAGTGATGACATTTTCATGGGCAGCATACAGTTTCCATCTGTCCTGAGGCATCGGTTCATACCACGGCTGTCTGCCCGGTAATTTGGCAAGTCCATAGTTTCGGACGCCACCAGAAACAGGTAGTGAAGAGTTTAGGGAAATGAGCGCCCTGTGCTGTCAGATGGAAAACCCTGCAAGTTGTGTGACAAGATGATTTTATGTTATTGTTTTCTGGTGCGGCTGAAATTTTCTAGAGCAATGCACCGGATCCGTGTGCTAAGTGCAATCAAGTTATTACATAGGTTTGCGGGTGCATGTGTGTGTTTATGGACGCTGTTGCAGGAATCAGGGAACAGCCCTTACTTGGAGGTAAACCAAATGAGTATGCCCAAAATGTAATTAATAATCCATCATTGCATGGGAAAAACAAAGTGTGACCACAACTACATATGTATGGTAGTTATGGTAGTATGGTAGTTAAGTTAAACCAAGATGTCAGTCTGGTAACTGTGATGGATATTCATAAAGGACAGTTAAAGTAAAGTATTTTTGGTCAGCATTTTAAACCTAAAGTTTGGGCAAGAATCTTACAATTCTTCTTTCTCTTATCTGTTTCTTCCTTTCTACACAGATTTACAACATCCCTTACAACTCCCTCTCTCCCTGTGTGTGTGTGTGTGTGTGTGTATGTCTCTCTCTCTAGGTATTTGTAGCTGGGAAAGTTGGGGCACTGGCCGGCTAATGGATGAGGCTGAGCATGTTGCCATGGTGCTACCTGGTGGGGAATGTTCTGCAAAGGGAGTGTGAAGCCTGCAGCCTGCCAATAGAGAACAGAGGGAAGGAGGTGTGTTTTTTTGTATGGAGGAAGGGGTGTCTAATTTCACAAATACATACACATAGTAGCTCAAACAAAACCTCGCAGGCATGCATGCATCTGAGCAAGTGCACATGCAGACATTCACACACACGCACGCACACACACTTTCCATTCAGTAGAATTAAATCTCACCACTTGCAGAGACGGTGCAGTTGAATTATTTATGGCTGCCCGTCTGTGGGCCATGCCGTAATAAAGTTAAGGCCGAGACTAATTTGCAGTTTGATGAGGTGGGCTTTTAGCGGTGGATCCTGGGCCAACATTAAGTACATATTGTTTTTACAGATTTGATTACATTTTTATTGTTATTGTTATTAATGTACTGGGTGTGTGAATAGGGTATATGGGAGCACACATCTACTCGTTTGCTCTAGACAATACAAAAACCTGACCAGAAGAGAGAGCTGAAACTGAATAAGCAGTGTGTGGGTAACCATTAGACATATACAGGATGTAATCTTCTCACTTTAAAAATCCAATAAAAGTGGCAGCTCAACAATTTTTATAGCAACCTGGAGGCAATCTGCTTCTAAATACATAAGCCTCAGCTGTGAATCAGCTGTGAATCGAACCTGAGCCATCTGTCTGCCTGCGTGCACACACCCCTCCATAAGGGCCTATAGAAAGTATCAGGGCTGGTAAGCTGATGTTGACACTCACAGATACATTAAAGCTAGAGTGGTGAGCCTTACACTAATGCGATGATAGTGTTTGGGAATAAGAGATTTTGATTTGCGATTTATCCAAGCTAAACAAAATTCAATTTTATACAATTCTCAAAGAACCCCACTTTGCATGGCACATACAGCACACCGTAAACCCTGTGGATAATTTGATGGAGTGTTGCTGGGCTTTAAAATAAGGACTTTCACAAGCTATTAAAGGCTTAAAGTCTGTAAAAATGTTATGGCGACACTGTAACATCTCACACTGCTAAACAAGAACAAGACACAGTGCAGTCGCCCTCCCCTGGATACATGATAATCCTTTGATTAATGGCACCCAGCATATTTAATGCTTAATACGTAGAACAGAAGCTGACAAGCCAAACAATTAGGTCAATTACCAGATGACAGCTATGTTGTGTTGGGTTAATTACTGGAATCTTCTATGGCGGGACACATCCATTTGAGGGCCAACGGCACGTAAGAGAGCACACATGCAAATGAGCTCACCTACAGTACAGGACACAGCCATGCTAGAATATGTGATCTGTGTTATGGATGAGGATCAGCATATTGGTGTGCTTTTGGGTATGCTTTTGCATTTTGCAGATAGATAAAAGGACTACTTCTTTCACAGTAATTTATCACTATTTCATATGTGAGAAGGTTGGGGTTGAATGCGTATATTTGGCCCATGCTGTGCATGTGTGAATATATTTCCCTAAACTAAATATTTATAGAGAGAGAAAGAGAGTGGATGAGGTAATTTATGTGTGCATGTTTTTTCAGTATTAGTTATATTAGTCTCTGGCATGTGTAATGCTGGTAGCTCCACCAGGAGGAGAGGAGAAATGAAGAGAGGAGAGTTGAGGTCCTGGCCATGCTATCTGTCTGTCAGGGGCTGCTGTTGGAAGCGTTTTAATTAATCAAAATCAGGACACTTAAGCCAGTTGCAACCACTCCTAGGGGCCCATCATGTCAAGATACCCCCCCACCCGCAACTCACACATACCTTCCTGGTGTGCTACATCTTAACTAGAAACATACACGATCCTTTAATGCTGTGACTCAGAGATGAGTATGTCCTGTTTCTGTTTATGCGTCCATCACAGCTGTTCTGTGCATTTGGAGAGGTTGACGTGGGAGCAAAAGACGCCGGCAGAGGTCATTTCCATATTCACTTAGCAGAGTGTTGCCTCGCTCCTTTCTGCACTGAAGCGCTTTAATCAAAGCGGGCGGCGCTGCCACTGCTCCTAAATGGCCCTGGAGCGCCTTTGAAACACACTGACACCGGTGTCGCACTGAAAAGGACATGCTTTTTATCCTCTTAAATAGCTTGTAAAAGGGCCCCATTGACTACACAAACAGCTGACACTTCCATGCCTCCTCATTTTTGCTTCTATTGTAATACCAAGTGAATGTGTCAGCGATACTGGACGAACACAGGCGCCCTGTATAACAATATCCTGTGTTGTTGTTTTTTTTGACTTGGAGCGTTAGTGCATGGTAAATATTTATACAAACATCTGTGAGCTGGTCTTGCGAGGGGGCAATGAGACTGCTTTGATGATTTTTATTTTACTAAATAAATAAACAGAATAGAGAAACCTTATGATGCGAAATTCAAAGACATCACTTTGACAATTTCCTTTTGAGACTGGATAGACAAACGTTGACACAGACAGTAATGGCACGCAGACATGCGTCACCCCACCCCACCCCACCCCCCCACCCCCGCACACACATTCTATAAGCAAAGCGGTACAGTATGAAGGCTGTCATCCATCAAGACGTATTGCCTGTCCTCGTTAGAAAGTCCTAATCCACTTGTTTCTGCAGTCTATTCTCCTGGTAGTTGCCCTGCACTACCACTCTAATGGGCCCAGAGAGCTCACTATGGGCGCACACACACACACCCACACACTTTCTCTTTTCCCCTAATGGTTTTGGAGTGCTGAGGGAGAAGCAGAAGAAATGTTGGGCCATTGCCTACATTCTGTGTGTGACTGAAAAAAACAAAAAAAATGCCAACAGTTATTCTGTAATGTTATACATATAGTCCAACATTTTCATTTACATGGTACATGGTATACTGTTTTTATAGTTTGTACAGAAGAAATCAATATATTTTCTTGGTTCATACCAGTAGGAAATTATGTACAAGGAGCATCAATCAAACTGGATGTTTTCCATCTGAAGCAGCACCCCAATTTTCTTTGTTCAATGCATTATGGGACAGCTAAAAGGAAAAAATCAGAAACAATTTCACAACAGTGTTACTTATTCACGGTCAACATGCTATATACCTGCTTAGGATAGCATGAAATTGTGCCACAGCTCAAGTCCTTTTTATTCCCCTCTATTAAGAGGTCACATAACATGTTCCCACTACATGGTGATTTTATATATCCAGGTACACAATAAAAAAAACATTTTGAAAATAATCTCCGAATCTATATATGTTCACTTGTAATTAAGAATTCTGCCTGTACCAGATTCATAGTTCATTACAGTGTACTTTGACATGTTCTGATGCAATGTTGATGCAACTATAATTGACCTATGATGCAGTGAATCACACAATCTGGTAACGGCCCATGTGATGTGTTTTACGAGCATACAGCGCCTTCCTGGAGGAAAGAGCCAGAGACGTTTCAAGGCCTCACAGACACAACAGAACACTGTATCGACTATTTGGTTTACCCTTGCGCTGCGCTAGGAGACTTCTTAGTGTTGCTAGATTAAATGCAGCTGCCTCTTCATGTCTCCAAGTGTGTGTTGGTGTTTACTTGTGTGTGTGTGGATGTGGTGAATGTGTTGATGGATGTCTGTGTAATTGAGCTGGTGTAAGCGTGGCTTACACTTCTCTCTCTCTCTCTCTCGCGCTCTCTCTCTGTAGTCTCTCAATTAGATGGAGAGCAGGTCCATGGGGAGCCATTGTTTGAGCAGCAGTGGAAGACAAACAAGACTGCCACCGTATGCAGGAGCTCCCTGGGCAACACTTTCACTCCCTGGCTCCTGAACGCACACATATGCAGTCCTACCTGTAAAATTTGCCTACTAATGCACATACTAAGCACAAATAAAATCACATAAACACACACATGCATGTACGTTAGCACTTACTACTTAAATTATGATGCATGCGTAGATGCTCAAGATTGGGAGCTGAAAAAACAAACAGAAAAGCAAGCACACACACACGCACACAAACACACACACACACACACACACACTCACTAATGTAAAATTCACACAAAACATGAACCATATGGACAGATACACAAAAACATACACAGAGGATTATAAGCAAGCGCTGCTCTTCTTGGTAAATGGACCACAACCACAGATCTGGGGGGAAAAAACGAGGGCACACATGTTTACACACAAATTACACCCTGTGGGATAACTTAGCCCCGTTTCTACAACGAAAGGCCACACAGTGTTGGATGATAATGTGCACACGGATATTCCCTTCTGCCAGTTTACTTCTGCCTTAATAACAGCTGCTTGGGCAAGACACCAAACAAGACCAAAATGGGTTTGTCTACAAATTTGGGTCCATTTACAAGAGAAAAGGAGCAACAGAGATGCTCCTTTTGTTGCTTTCCATCTGTCTCAATTTCTCCCTCATCCTTTCATCCCTTAATCTCAGTGTTTCCCTCCAGAGGATTTTTAAGTCATAAACGTTTTATAGGAGCCGTAAAGGGTAAGCATGTACAGTCGGTCCTTCTGAACTCGCACTCCCTGCTCTTTATATCCATGTGAGATGAGAGTTGGGCAGCCAGGTAAAGAATTGCTCTGAAAATAACAAAGATGGATCCTTCTGTATATAGTCCCTTCCTTTTTGTTTTTTGTTGTGCCATGTGTTTTGCCTAGCACTGTTGATTTTGTGATGCACTTTGCGGAGATCACTTCTTGAGACTACCTGCCAAGTGTGTGTCTAGAGGCTTGAAAGAGGTCTTAAACCATGTTAATGGCAGCTTTGCTAAGAAGACAAAAGCTCATTGAAAGATAAAAATAAAACATTTTCTTCAGCCTCAAGCCACAGACAATAGAGGTGTTACTTCATATTGCAGTCTAAAGTGCAAAGATGTACTCCAAGGCATTCAGTGCCACATTAAAGCACAGGTATATTTATTGTTATGTACTATAGGGATACATGCCACCATTTCTATTGTGGGTATCTCTATCAGTCTAAGGAAATGACTTCCACGTACAACATGAGCTTGCAAATAGGAGATGACAGTTATTCAGCTGAATGGGGTGGCAGCCGGCTGTTTCCCCCTAACCTATGCGGCAAGCTGTAAAATAGCAAAGCGAGCGAACAACAAGAGAAATAAATGACTTTCTGGACAAAGGCAGCAGCAAAGCAGAAAGCATTTCTCCTGAGGCTAAGAGGGAGAACGAGAGAGAGAGGGAGAGATGAAGGTGGTAAGGGAGGGAGCGGGGAGGGGATACATCACCTTGTGCAGCGCTCCATATCATTTGCATGGTTTATACTCTCCAAGGCCCCCACCATGCAAATGACTCATAAAGTAGAAATAGAGAGACTTTGGAGCTGGTGTCAGGAGTGAATTTATATATGATTGCCAGGCAGGCCTGGTGTTCTAAATCATTTTCAATTAGATGACACTTTCAATATCGAGCCGCTGATTTAGAGATATTAAAACTTCTTCTCTCTTATCCTCCACAGAGTTGAAAGCAAGCAAGCTTATCTGCCACCCTCCTCACCCCTCCTCTCTCCTTCCTCTTCATCTTTTAATCCGAGGTTTCTCATCTTCCTCCTCTTAAAGGTATATGTCAGAAAGCTCTTTTACAGGAATGAGCCAGCTCTTCAAGGGAGGAGAGGCCTCCTGCATATAAAATGAGGGCAATTTGCAATTCATTTTAAATTTACCATGTCATTGTCTGGGTAGGCATATGCAGCACTGAAACAAATAGGAAAATTTTGCCATTTGTGGGCAATTGTCTTTAGAATTGTCAATTAGAATGGGGGACGTAAGTCAAGGTGGCATTCATTTACAAAGGGCGGGGAGAGGAATATATTTCGGATTTATGACATTGAACTGAATTCCCTTTGCTTTATTAACAGTAAAAGAAAAACAACTTCAAGCCCTGTCACAGAAAAGTTACCTCACGGTGTTGGTGAGCTTAAAGGACCAGCTTGTTAAGCAGCTGAAACTTTCACTGCTTAATCCTTACAAATAACCTTTATGTGCTCTGTCTTTGCCCGCACATCATCAAGACAAGCATCGATCGTGAATCTCTTTAAATAGCCCTCCCTCATTCACATTCTGCTCACGTGGCTGCCTCGACCTTTCTCGAGACTGCCTTTCAAGCATTCATTGTACTGCACTTAACAACTCTGTTGCATCGGCCCGCACTACATTGTAAACCTCAGTCTGAAAGGCACCTACATTTAACCAAATGCACTATTGCGCTGCTGCTTTATCCAACCTTTCTTCGAAGAAATAAAGCTGACTGAAACTGACAGGGTGGGGTCCATATCAGGAGCTTCACTTTCTAGCGCCATTGCCATCTCCTTATCTCGCCAACACTGCACTGAACACATGGCAACCCCATCCCATTCTGAGGCAATAAAATCTATATCTTAATGGACATAGACTAACAGAATGTCCCAAAGTAATGCGACCAAATGGCATCTCCACTCCTCATCATTAGAGTCAACCTCTCACATTTTGCTTAATTCTCCCTCCCTGAACTACCACCACCTCCCCCCTTCCAGGAACAATAAAACCGAGGTTCATCACCCATTTCTACACTTCCCTCAACATGCTGCCCTCCACCTCATCGTCCTTTTCCTCCTCTTATCCAATCCCCTCACCCATCTCTGCCATCCACTTCTCTATCCCCCTCTTCATCCCAGCACTCTTTCTCTCCCTCCCTTCCTCTGTTGTGCTCCACCTCTTCGATCTCTTGCTCCTTCCTATCATCCCCCTGCCCTGCCCCCACACTTCTCCTCTCACTGCCTTGTGTGATTGTGTATGGGGAAGGTCCTGCTGACAGGCCTGGGCAGGGCCGATAACGCCGGGAGCAGAACAATGGGGGGAATATTGTAAAGCCTAATGGAAAGGAGCTGGAGGTGGAGGGGTTCAGGCACATAAATCAACGCGCCTGGCACTGATGGGGCTTTTCAACAGCAATAAGGGAGGCAATACCTCTCAGAGCACCGTGGCAGAGGATAGGAGAGGGGACCTACACACTCCTCCCCTTGTCTAAGATTGAGAGAAGACACATATGGAACGACCTGACACTCACTCACAAAAAGACACATTTTCATGCATACACAAACACTCATACATACACAAAAGTCTCTATTGAAAACATATCCATGGACATCCAGTGTAAAATGAATGCTTGAATGTTCAAATGTGTACAAATATCTTCTTGCACCCATCACACACACACAATCTAAAACCACTTTCTGGAGAGCTATGCTAAGTAGGCACTGTGTCAATCTGTGTGGGGATGGATGGGTGTGGGGCCATTGAGAGTGATAACCAGTGGGGATGGATGAGTCACATTTTACCTTTATGGTGTTCTGCTATTCACTGTGTAAAGATAATGGACGGAGGCACTTAGTAATCAGAGGTAGAATTAAAGAGCTTCTCTCATCTCCATTCTGACTCACTACAAAGCCTTTCTTATTCCATCAATTCTTATTCTTACTTCTTTTTTTTTTTTTACCTGCCATCATTTCTAATTATCTAGAAATAAATGAATTGCTTCTGCATTTGAAAAAAGGTGCTGTGTGTGCTGTTTCAGCCAGCCAAAGTGTGTTCGAGGGCATCTACAGTACGAAGTATGAAGACTATTTGTGAAGGAGAAGAGAGGCCTAGGAAGGTTTTTATGTATGACTGTATTGTAAGTGTAGGGTTACAGAACAGTTTTGCTTTGCTTCGACCTGTTCATCACATTTGTTGTAATGTTTAACAAACATACAGTACTTTCCCTGTTGAATTGTTAAATTGTACCTATGTTACTTTTGAAAGATTAAATAACCCAACCTTACTTCACCAAGGCACATGCTGTTTCCTGCTTGTGGTCCTATTTCATTCTTCCTCAGTCAGATTGCCTATAAAGCAACTGACTAATCACTACAGAAAAAAAATGTTGACAGTGAACCAGTTTAGCAAACTCAAACTTTTTTATGTCAGGGACCCCTAAACTGACACACATTAGACCACAGACCCCCGTCTGATGATTTTGGCTTTTAGATGTTTTATTACAGAAAGTGTATGAAACCCATAACCAAATTAGTCATACAATCTGTCATTGTGTTACCTATGGATGGAAACATAGTGAAAATAAATGATTCACCTTTTTGCTGGGGGACCCCTGGAACTCCCTCAAGGACCCCTGGGGGTCCACAGACTCTTTTAGAACCCCTGATCTAAACCACTGTATTTGTTTGTAAAACCAATGTAAGTGTAATTCAAAATGTTGATACAAATACCAACATCTCGTGTGTTTGTGCACAACAACAGTATGTACCTTAGTAATTAAAATGAGTACACCTGTGTTATTGCAGATAGGAATGAGGGCTTATAGTAGGAAAATATCACCCAAGTTTTAGAAATAACACACTAGTGATGTGGCCGCAGTTTGATTCCTGCATTTTAATCAGTACTGACCAAATGGAATACTATATGAAAGAGAAGCTAATGTACAACGCACAGTAAGTGAATCACTATTATTACCATGAATGTACAGTATGTGTATGGAAATTTGAGGGGAACGCATAACACAGAAATGTGTGATGACACAAGTCAGTGAAAACAAACTTTGGACAAAGAAAATACACTGAAAATGCACAGCATACACGCACACACACACACACACACACACACACACACACACACACACACTCTTGCACACACACTTTCACTCTCGTCTCACATTTTACAATATAAAATAAGTGTCATAGGCCACCTTTGTGCATTCATCACTGTAAATGGCTACACAACAGCAGCTGCCCAGTCTGAAACTCTGTCTACAGCAGTCAGTTTTGTTAAAGGAGCAAGAAGGGGAGGGAGACACAAAGAGAGAGAGAAAGAAGGAAAGGAAGGGAGGGAGTAAGAATTTAAGGAAGAAAGAAAGAAAGAGGGAGAGAGTGATTAGACATCCTTCATAGGTATTAAATCTCCATTAATCATTGCCCCTCTATTCACATCCCCGACTCTGACACAGATAAGAGTGCAGCATAAAAGAGGAACTGGGGAAGACAGAGAGAGGGAGAAAAAGAGCAAAGGAAAAGGGGGAGATCACAGACTTGTTAAAAATAATAAGCTACTACAGAGCCACGTGGAGAGGCCCTGGTGAGATGGGAATTGCTGATTAAATTAGAGGCTCATTAATCAGCCCTTGACCACGACTCCCCCATTTCTCTTGTTCAGCTCGCGCCACTGACTTCCCCCATTTTTTCTCTTTTGCTTTCCTACCTCTCTCTTGCCAAGAGAGAGATCTCCTGCTGAAGGGTCAGGGTTAAGAGTCAGCAGGAAAGGGGGAATAAGAGGGGGAAAAGACCTGGCAATCCGCTCCCATGATTAGCCTGGAAAAATAGCAATCTGGCCTCCAGCCTCCTTCACTGCCCCCTGGTGAAAGTGAGTACAACCAGGGCTGCCAGTTTGGCAACACCAAAATTCCCCTACCTCACACATACACACACACACAAACACACACAAACACACTCTTTCTCTTTTTTTCATCCAGACTCATCCAAACAAAGCTTTCTTGGCACCCTGCTAAATGTTTGCTCTGATTTGGCTGCAGATCTGGCTGCAGCTTTGGTGATCTGTTTGGCTGACTTTGTGGAAGATGAGTGAGGAATGAATGACCAATAGCTGTAGGCATGAGCAGGCATCACTCTGATGATGAAGTGGTTTGAGAGTTGCGAGCCTGTTTCATAATGGTGGTGATTATGCTGAGGTCATTAGAACCTACACATTACATCATGGCTGCCAGCAAGGGGAATCCCCCCGGTTCCCCTTAATGGAGAAAAATGTGTTTTCCCCTCATTACAAAGCCAATCAATTAGTCAGTCAGCTAATCAATCAATAAGTAAATCCATCAGTTGGTCTAGTAGGAGAATGATCCCTACTCCCCTTCATATGGCACGTGCATTATGGATGCTGTGTGTGATGCTCTGTGGTGAAAAATAGTACGCGTTCATTATGACTCAATCATTTAGCCAGTCAGATGATCAATCACAGAGCCGATCTGTCAATCAGTATTTGGGGGACATTACAGTATGAAATGTCTAACAGTAATTGACATGGTGACAGTTTATATAATTCCTGTTTTTTCTAATAAAGTCATGTGTTTTATAATGATCCTATGCCCATGTCTGTAACATTCCTAAAAACTGTATCTTTTAATTCAGTAAAAGGAGCAAAATCACAATGCAAAAAAATTAGTGCTGGGCAACAATTAAAATTTTTAATCACGACTAATCACATTGTTACATGTAAAATTGAATAATGAATTCTAAAGTAGTGTATTGTGCAATTTTAATTTAAATGTACTGCTATATACACAAAAGTATAATAACATGTGGTTTGCAAACACTTTAAACAAATAAGGTGCTTTTTATCCAGCAGTATTCCCTTTACACAGAAGCAATAAAATATTTCTTGTAAATCTCAACTTAAACATTAATGTAATCAAATCAAATATTAAACCAAAGTTATTTGCCACTTCCAGGGAATTACCTTTTATCTAGCTTGTTAAAACAAGTTACCATCAGAGTCCAATTTTCTGAACAGGTATCAGCATGAGGTATCTTTTATCAGGGAGCAGCAGAAACAGTCTGTTCAGTAGGGTTGGGACGATGTCTACAAAACTACATTGAAACATCGGGATGGATGATGGCATGGGAGGGGTGGATCGCGGGTGTAAAAATATGGAAAACAGATGACAGCGTAGTCTGCCGAAGCCTCCCTCCACTGCTTGTTTGGGTGGGTGATTTGCAGGCTGATCAACATCCCGCCCCTCCTGTGGCCCATGGTTTGACTGTATGTGTATTAAGAGCCACGAACTTTCAAACTAATAATAATAAAATAAAAACTGCGTTAACGTGCGATAAAATAATTGTCGGCGTTAATTAATTAATGCGTTAATGCGCTAACGTGCCCAGCCCTAAAAAAAATCTTGTGTATAGGTTGTCTTGTTGAGTTTTGTGTATTTCTATAAAGGCTGACCAGCTTAGGCTTTAAATGTGATATAGCATTGGTCCATGCTCTATACTTAACACACATTAAAAGCATAACTGTTCAACAAAATATGCTGATAGTATGTAAAGATACTCATTATGCAAGTGTAAGCAGCATTTCTACGTTGCAGTTTGAGGTTGAGCTAATTCCAACTAATCTCTAGACAGCCTAGAAGAAAGCATATATTTTGTGTGTAAAATCTTAATCTATGGAGCAACTGTGAAATAAATGTAGTAAAAATGTACAATATTTGCCTAGGAGTAGCAGAAAAGATTACTCAATTCAAATACTCAAGTCAAATAAAAGTACCTCAAAATTATCCAAGCTGTGACCATACTGACATGCTATCACATTTTCAGCTAAGATTTCAGACTTGTTAGCAAACAGTTGCATATTTACACATTCAACACTAAATTAGTGACAGTTAACATTACCCCTAATTAAGTGTCATGTACACCTGGCAAATGTAAGACCAATATTCAATGTCCTTTTTGGTCTGGTTTGATGGTGACCCAGTCCTGAGGGAAATTTCTGACTGGCTTTTTAGCTGCTTAATGCTCCACTATGTTCACCAGCAAGTCACTAACCTTGTCTGTCTCCTGTAGTACAGAAGTGTACATTGGGTTTATCAGAGCTTTTTTGCTGAAAACAGCTGCCTTCTGCATCCGGAATTGACAATGACAAAAAGCACCAAAGAGCTAAGGGGAACTGCAGAGTCGGGTGATAATTCTCTCTGGGTTTGTCTCTATGAGTAACTTCTTTCACATTATAATTAATCATATGAATTATTAGTTAATATAAAGATAATGATTATAGCAGCTTTAAATAAGCACCCCAAACTGTACCAATGTGTAATGTAATGCAATAACAGTATTGGAATTGCCACTGCAGGAACAGCTCAAAAAACTTGAAAGAATAGATGGCACCTTTAAAACATATCTCACTGCCAAATATAAATCTCCTCTCCATTATTGTCAGGTGGATGAGTGGTAGGAAGGAAAACACAAGTCTACCTATACTTTCTGCACCTCGCCCTGTGAGGTCCCCCTCAGGATCAGCAGATAAATTGAACAGGAGTCCTTGACATATCTCACAGCATCCTTTTCACTCCATGGCTGCCCTATCCCTCGCTTACCCCGCCGTCCCCTGCTTGCTCCATCCGCCACAGAGCGGGGGGGAGTAATAGGATCCGTTGGCTACCTGACCCCCGCATATGAAAAGGACCGACACACAAAGCAAGGCGGGAGCGGGCAATTAAAAAAAAAGAAAGAAATGGAATGAAGGTGGAGGAATAGAATAGGCAGGAGGGAGAGCGAGAGAAAAGCAAAGGAGGGTGATGAGGAGAGCATGGGAAAAAAAAAAAACAAGCGCCCAGCCATGTGTGAAAGACATAATTGAAAATGTCAAAAGATGTAAGGAATGACAGCAATGAACTGGCTGAGCATGGCAGTGCAGTCTGTCAGTGAGCTACTACCTCCATCCTGAATCGTTTCTGCCTCTCTTTCCTCTCCTACATAGTATATTCTCTGTGCACATGCACACACGCATAAACACACACTTAAATAATTTGCGATATCGTTATTCACTCATTTGATTTCATCCATCTGCATATGGTCTCTATGTGACTTAACCTCTCTCTGGCGGGTTTCCCAGCAGAGCATGTCAGAGTGCAGCTACACACGTGTAGCTAAAGACCCTGTGCAAACGTATGCATGTGAGCATATGCATATAGATGGATTTGAAAGGGAAATGTGATGCTAGATCAGCACTTGACCTTAATGTCAGCTTTACTGCTTATCTTCACTTCCGCCCATCATTCTCTTCTTCATGAGTTAGCCCCCGCCCACCACCGTCATCTTCTTTTTTTACCTCTGAAGAGAAATATGAGATTCGTCGCCCACATTGGCCACAGATGATGGGTTGAATGCATGCCTTGTAATTCTATCTTATAATAGTGCAGGATGAGGGGTAGAAAGCAGAAAACACCACTTAAGCATCTCAGCCAGCATATGTAAAATATACAAGGAGCAGATAGAAGGGAACGCTTTCTTCATTAAGATACTTGATTCAATTTGGTGTCAGTCAGTATTATAATTTTTATGTTATGGAATAGAGAAGAAAACATCATGACCATGATAATATACCAAGTAAATCGGATGTGGAATATCAACCATCTGTTAAATAAATATTAATTATCAGTTAAATTATCAGATATGCATAAAAATGTTTCCCCATTGTGCAGATACAAAACATAATTCAGGTGCCATTATCAAACACATTTGCTGTTGGAAATTACCAGTAGGCCTAGACAGGGTTGGTAGATGAATGAATGGTTTCAAGATAAATGTGTTGTTGTTTTGGAGGTAACAATAGTACTACAAACGGGTTGAAGTCTATCCAATCAGATTTCACTTTTGAATTTATATTCATTCAGGGTAAATTCACCTCTTCATGTATTTACAACTTCAGTTTGAGGAGCGTCACATAAAGAGGTGTGACCATCTGATGGGGAATATGTATTTCCTGAAGTCATCAAGTCAAAGCAAGTCCAGAATTATCACTTCCCATTAATGTCTGTACCAGTTCTGTCTAGAAGGAGCCAATTTTCTTGGAAGAGAAAACATTTTCTCAGTGTCATTAATTAAGGAGAAAGAGGGGGCTGTGTGGCCGTATGGAGATGTGAGGATGTAATTTGCATAGCTTGATGACACGGGTGGATCAAATCACTATGATACATATAGGCTTTCTGCACATTCATGAATATTCATTTTTTCAGTACCCCACCAACACAGCACATCAAAAATAGATGTGCAGGTTGGAAAACGATCTTATCAGAAAATCCATGGGTGACATATAGCATTCAGCTGCATCCCTCCACCATGGAGAATGTGCTCAGTGATTTTAAGTTCGTTGAGTTCAGAGTCTTGGTGTAAGCTGGTTTATACAACCATTTGATAACAGAGCACAACAGAAATGTCATGCAAGTCTTGTGTGAAAGATACCAGGACCTCCTGCTGTAAAAACATGAAACCCTGAAAGACCCACTGCACACCAACATACTGTAACTCTCCCTGTCTGAAAAGGCAATTGCCACTGTGGCTCAGAATAGTGATAGACTATATCCTGCAGCGATGTCGAAGGTGAACAAGGCAGCTCATCCTTGAACACTAATAGGTGTTACTTTTTGTTGCCTGTGGGAATCAGTTTTACTTATACTGTAATGCTACCCTCCCAAACGAGAGGGAGTGAGAAGGAGAAAGGGTTGTTGTGAGAGAGGAAGAGAGGGAGGGAGAGGAACGTAGAGAGAGGAGGGTGTGGAGGCAAAAATGGCTCCAGGGTTTATTTAAGACTTAAATTAAACACTCAGATCAACTGTGCCAACAAAAAATAAACCATTAATGACAACTGATTATATTAACAACACACAAAATATACAGAGAGAGAGGGTGGAGGGTTATAACAGGATAATTTGCAGAAAAGGGGAAATAGGAAGCATCTCATGAAATAGAAAATCTAGGAAAATCATATATTGTGTGTAAATGTGTAAAACATAGACTGTATTCTTAATTATTTTTTTCTTTGGTCATGCTTACAGTATCCCTTAATAAATTGGAATGTACTGCAGAGAGTTGGATGTGTGCACATACTGTAGGATTGTAATTGCGTGCGTGGGTAAGTATGTGCGCTGGCGTGCCTGCCTGTGAGCACAGTTGTGTCAAGTTCAGCTGCATCCAAACAACCTGTGAGCGTCTCAACACACCACACGGTGGGAAATGAACTGGCCAGCCAGTTAGAAAAGAGTGTCGACACAGCAAACACTGCTGCAACCAGGGACAGCCGGTAATGGGATAAGTGGCGGGTTGCAAATGTGTCAACTGGAGTGTGAACGCCATGTTAGGTATGCAAATGAAGAGGAGAACCTATTGGCTTGGCACGCATGGCCCATCGACTCCACAGCAGCCTGCCACAGTGATACAGAGATGGCCGGTGGTGATTGCAGCATACTGTATTATAATTAATTATACTGTATGGGTTGTTGATTACAACCAAGGAAATTAATCCAATATATCTCACAGTGATGACAAAAATATCCTGCTTCATGAATGCAAGCTCCAGTGTTGCTCCAAACCCAGGCCAGTTTTCAGAACGTTTTGCAGCATCAATTTCGGTAACAGACACTGGCTACACCTGTGCAACACATACAATTACAACACAATGTCCAAATGGGTGGTTATAATAAACAAAACTGGCCTGTTTAACACAAAGTTCAATAGCAGGGCAAATGACTACACCATGAGCAAATTCAGTAGTATTCAGTACCCAGAATATCCAGATTGTATCATGATCCTGATCATCAGTTGACTTGCATCCTTGCTCACATTTGATTTTATCTACTGTATGTGAGACTGCAGCTTCTAATAAACATGAAACATGGCTTATTTAGAATAGACAGATATATCCAATAGTATTCAACAGTTTGTCATGACATATGTGTATTCACACCTGTATTTACAGCTTTCCACTTATGATCAGAAAACCTTGGATGCACTCTACCCTTGATTGCATCTGAGCACTGGATAAATGAAAAGTAAGAGGTCATTACCAACTTTATTGCAAGCTGAGAACATATAATTCCTACCTAACTGTTTACAATGTTTTGCCTTTGGCACTGGACTTTGCAAACATCGTCAGGTCACACTCTAGCACAACAATGATTAATTTAAAGTGCTTGAGGGGAACACATTTTCAAAATCCAAATGTCAAACCTTGAATGAAAAATCTAAAGTAATTTTCAAAACAGTTTCATGAATGTACCCATGTACCATGTCTCCCCTTGACCACCCTTCAGCTTCTTGCAGGAGAGAAATACTAGACTGAATCATCTTACTTTCACTTAAAAATCAGAGACGGCAGCTATTCAGAGGTCAGGAACTATGTTATACCTGATTTAGTCGCAGCCAGCAGAGCATATCCTGGCACAGTGCTACATGTTACCATATCTGAATGCCTTTTCCCAAGTGGGATTGCTGTTTTTGTTGTGTGAAGCTGCTGGTTGGTATCACAGAACAGATTAGATAGTTGTTGGGCAAGCCGCTTCCCCCTCCTCTTCCTCTTACAGCACCCTAAATTATCTTTTTGATTTGGCACCCTTACAGCTGGAGAGTTTGTTTTTTCCTCTTTGTACATAAACACATGACAAAAGGCCAGTGGCAGCGCTGTGTGCACAGCAGGGGCAGAATTTATGGCTAATGCATGGGCAGAAACAAAAGCAAAAGAAAGTGAAAATGACTTCACAGCAGCATGCCTCGAGCTCCTTTGAAGAAAAGTCAGGAGTCCTTAAGGTTCAGAGAGGAGAAAAACCTGATTTCTGTTCCTCTGCATTTTTCTTTGTCCTTCCAGCCCTCCCTCCTCCTCCTTCTCCCCCTTCCCCCTTTTCTAATTTTCCTGAGGACAGAGGTGCCTGCCTGCCTGGCACATGACATTGATTTCCATCAGCGCTTGGAAATAACCTCGGAGCGGTTGCCGGGGCAACCCGCATCTACCGTTTTGCATTTTTGCATATTGCCGCTGAGATTTTTTTTTTCTGTCTTTCTTTTTTCATCGGGCTGGCCGCGGCTCACAGAGCGACGGGATGACAAATGCTCTCAGGTAGAGAGGCGATGGCAGGGGATGGAGAGGAGGGGAGAGAGGGGGAGAGGGTGGGTGATGGAAGAGGAGGAGAGAGTAGCGGTCGGGTGGGTGGTGGTTTGGAGAGGAGGGGAGATGGGTGGGGGTCGCTCAGAGAGATGGATTGCTATGCCAGGCAGGAGCAGGCAGGGCCGTGGAAACTCTGGCACGTAGTATGTGTGTGTGTGTGTGTGTTGGATGGGAGAGTTATTGATGTCTCCCCATTGGGGGCATTGGAGGGGGTTGGGGGCAATAAAACACCAGAGCACTGACACCGATGGACTCCTGACTCCTAATTAACTACATAAGGACAGGCACAGAGCTTGAGAGAGCTAGAAAGAGGAAAGACGCATTCAGAGAGATAAAAACTGATAGAAAGTAGACAAGAGAGAGAGGAGAGAGGACAAATCAAACCAATTACATTTACTGGGTCACGAGCACAGCAAGATGCTTCCCTCTTTCTAACATAACACACACATCTGTCTGTGCTGCAGGCCAGTGCCGGCGCTGCCACTCACAATGTAAGCCCGTAGAGGACATCAAGTCCCCTCACTGACAGCAACAGCATGCGAGTGCCTGTGTGTTTATGTGCAGTTGTAGGGGTGTTGTGTATGTGTGGGCGTCACAAGTGGTCTTGCTTTCGTCATTTACAGTTCAGTGGTGTAGAGAGGGAGGCATCCTTGTTATTGTGTGGGTTTCTGCAAATAGTATGTGCACAGGAGCATGGGGCGTGTGAATGAGTGCGCGGAGTGGCTATCGAATCACCGGAGTGTGTCATGAGAAATGTGGATGCAAAGAGAGAGAAAGAGAGAGAGGGAGGGAGAGTGAGTCCAGACTACCTACGACATTCCATCACCAGCATTTGCCTTGTGATTTCTCTTCCCCTGCCCTGTATCAACACCCCAGTCAAAGTGCAGCCAGGGAGAAAATTAATTTCTTATTACCTGATTATATTATTAGGTTTCGCTTGGAGGGTCAGTTAAATATTCAACATCTGCATTTCATCAAGCAAGGTATAGCATGGTATAGGAGTGTATTGTACAGCAGTGCTATGGGTTGAGCAGGGCAGGCCGGCAGTGTGAGCCTGAATTCGGGGCTGTAATCGTCTGAGACATGCCTCCCCATCCCGAGGAATAAAGACTGGCGCTGGCAATATGCTGGCAGAAAGCAATTTGCTCGAGTGCTATTCCCTCTCCGGCATCCACTGGACACACACACACTCTTGCAAGCACGCACACACCAAAGCGATGCAATGCCCAGCCATTCAATTCACAATGGGTTCAGGAGTTTCACTCTTGTAAAGGGCACACCTTCGGACACATTTTCTGTCTCTCTCTCACTCACACATGTACACAAATGTGATCTAGCTTTTTTTATCTCTCAAATAAACTCAAGCAGACTGCATTCATCCAGCAAGCCCTCAGATTTGCCTTTCATTCCCCCTCTGCTCCAACACACAGAGGATTTAAGACGTGACCGATGCCTGAGAGCACCCTGCAAAACCACCTCGCCACATCTCACAAACACACAAACTGAGAGTGGAATTTCGAGGCCATCAGATGAAGAAAATGAAAAAATGATATTCTCAGCACTGCAGGGGCAGCAACCAAGGGAACATACACTGAAAAAAAATAAATTTAAACATTCCTGGTGTAAATCAATCTCATGTTATATATCCCTAGCTCACCTGCTGTCCTGATAGGTCTTGCAAGGGTAGGGTAAACACAATTGATCATTACAAAATTCATGAGGTCCATACATACTAACTTGGGTCTCTCTCCTTCTGGAGGGCAATGCTATTATTTTTTTTCCTCCATCCCTCGCAACAAATCTACACACTCAGTGGCTAAGACTCGAGAAAAGGGCAAATTTGCATACCTTCCATAAGGAAGAAAATCTGATCATATAAATGTAAATAAGGTGAGCTTAACTTATATTTTCCTTGGGAAAACAGTGAATTGATAACATGAGTGAGCCAGGCTGAGGACTACAGGTGGATGGAGTGGAGAGGGCTCCAAGGGGCTCGTAGATCAGTATATGCATTAATGTCAGGGACTGACAATGGGAAATTAGCTTTGTTACACATGCTGGCACAGGCTTGAAATGTTACTGCTGTGGAGCAACAGCAGGAGGCAGTGCTGCAGCATCTACAGAAACAGACGCAAACGCATGGCTCTTTTGCCCACTAACTGTCCCTATCTGCTACCCACTCTTTATTTCAGAATTTTTTATTTTACAGTTTCTCAATTGCTTAGGCATGTTTTCTTAAACACTGTTGCATAGTGAAATCACTACATCAGTTTATACTGCAGCAAAAACAATAACTTTTGCTGCAAAAGGCCATACCTCTATCAAAACATTAACTCATCACTCAAAAGTAAATAAATTTACTGGTGCATCAGAGCCACCAAAATAAATATCTTTTTATCATTGCTTAAGTCAGCACAGTCATATAATTGTAAAATATCCTCTACAGTTACCTTACCATTTCCGATATGTCCTCTATTCACAATACGTACCTTATATGTCACAATAATATAAAATTAAATATAAATCATTAGTAAAAAACAAAATAAACATGGCTTGCAACACATGACTGGTCATTCAAACACTTATCTCTATGTGGCCACAGCCCTTCATCAAATATTTGGCCAAGCAATACACACAAAACCGCAACTGTGCCCATAAATGTCCCTACCGTGACGTCCTCACAAGCAGCATGTTGTCTCTGTCCTCCATCTATTTCTGTGTGCCCCTCCTCCTCTGTCCAAGAACATCACATATATAGTTTACTTCAGCAGCGTAACATAATTGTGATTTGCCCCGGTGTAAATACTTTTCTTGGGGCCCTCTACCCCGCCCTAAAAAGCATGCACACAACGTACTTACAACACCACGCCATTGCAGCCTCAAACAGCAGCCAAAGTGCCCCGTCTATCAAAGCAAATCTAACAGCCTTGCTCTGCACTCAAACCACCACAGCCTGCTGTCTTGGACTAGCAAACAACCAAAATAGCTTTAGCCAGCTACAGTAACAAATAAACAAAAAGTAGCTTACACAGTATGTCAATAAACACAGAACAAACAGCAACCAAGAAAAGCACAGCAACTCATTGTAGGCCTACAAAGTATGAATGAATGGATGATGGCATCTGATCACGTTTCATGCTACATTTGTTGCAGTCCCTTGTGGGCCCTTGTAATCAGCTGGGCCCTGGTGCAATGCACCATCTGCACCGTTGGTACTTACACCACTGGTCGACTTTCACTTTTCCCCTCTGTGTGAGAGGGCTGCTGTTCCCATTTAAAGAGGTGGTATTGTGCTTTTTGGCTTTTTCCCTCTCCTTTATTGAGTTATATATATTTTTTGTGCATGTAACAGGTTTGTAAAATGAAAAAGCCCAAAGTCCAGCCCAAAGGGAGTCCCCATCTCCCACAGAAAGCTCTGCTCTGAACCGCTTGAAAACAGCTCGTTTGTAGTCCAGCCCTTCACTTCCTTTACTTGTGACATCACAATGAAAACGCGCCATAAATCTAGCGGGGACAGGCACGCCCTCAAACTAAGCTAGTCTGAGCGGAGGCCCTTTGGCTCGACTCAACTTTGTTTGGTTTTCCGTTGTAGAAATGTTGTACCTGTACCTGCTTCCTTGTACATTTTTTCATATCACCTTATCTCCGTCGAGGTTCCAAGCGAGCTGAGGGATACTAAAACGTAACGTGAAAACACGACATACTGCTGATTGGTCAGAGAGAATATTCACTATTCACTGCATCATCATTGCGTGCACCAGACAGAGGCCAGCAACAGAAATTTTTATATTTTACAGCTTTCGTATGGAATTTCATCACTAAATCCACTTCTGAGAAGTTTTGAGGTGAGAAATCAGCTTCGAATATTTCGAATATTGACAGTTTTACGAGAAATGATGGTGGAACAAAAATGTGCTTGAATATTTTTGGAGTTGAGGAGTTCTGCAAGTTCATACCGCTTATCTGTCTTTACATTCTGCAACAGTTCAACGTTTAGTCCTGATGGTAAGATGTGGAACAATGATGTTGTGGACTTGAGAGTAAATTATACCATCTGCTATGTTACAGTCGCAGTCTGAAGCGGCTTTGATTTGGATCACACTACCTTGTTTCTTGCGACCCGCCCTTCTCTGCTTCTGATTGGCTAGTAGTTCTTACCTGGGAACTGCGCATGTGCAGCTCCCAACAAAGATTTTGTACAAGTAAGATGCATCACTCTGTAGCTCAAGAGTGGAGTGTATAACACACAGGGTGAAAAGAGGAGCTGCAGCAATGTGCAGTATGAGAAAAATATGGTGTTTTTTGAAAATTAAACCATGTAAACCTGTTCTGGTACAA
>NC_060153.1:16778552-16780880 GCF_021292245.1 Micropterus dolomieu
TGCACCAGACAGAGGCCAGCAACAGAAATTTTTATATTTTACAGCTTTCGTATGGAATTTCATCACTAAATCCACTTCTGAGAAGTTTTGAGGTGAGAAATCAGCTTCGAATATTTCGAATATTGACAGTTTTACGAGAAATGATGGTGGAACAAAAATGTGCTTGAATATTTTTGGAGTTGAGGAGTTCTGCAAGTTCATACCGCTTATCTGTCTTTACATTCTGAGGAATGTTGAAACGTTTTCTGCAACGGAAAAAGGAGCAGGGCAGCATAGATCATCAGAACACCGGCAACAGTTCAACGTTTAGTCCTGATGGTAAGATGTGGAACAATGATGTTGTGGACTTGAGAGTAAATTATACCATCTGCTATGTTACAGTCGCAGTCTGAAGCGGCTTTGATTTGGATCACACTACCTTGTTTCTTGCGACCCGCCCTTCTCTGCTTCTGATTGGCTAGTAGTTCTTACCTGGGAACTGCGCATGTGCAGCTCCCAACAAAGATTTTGTACAAGTAAGATGCATCACTCTGTAGCTCAAGAGTGGAGTGTATAACACACAGGGTGAAAAGAGGAGCTGCAGCAATGTGCAGTATGAGAAAAATATGGTGTTTTTTGAAAATTAAACCATGTAAACCTGTTCTGGTACAACCCCTAATTAAGATTTTGAACTTGAAAATGAGCATAATACCACCTCTTTAATGTCTGCCGGGTCCATATCCAGTAACTGAGGCACCAAAATAAAAGCGTTGTAAAAACATGTATACTATAGCTGTAGAATGTGTCACAACCAGGTCACAACCTGGCTCAACAGTAGGTGACAAGTGAGGGAAACCAGACAGTCTGGAAATAATAATAAATGTTTTAAATATAGCCGCAAGCGGTGCTTCGCAGTTTCATACCTTTTTTCGCAATATCGGCATCAAAAAAATTTTACACACGTGGTTCAATATTGTTACGAAACACATTCTGCAAGTTTTGTAACAATTGGACAAGCATTTTCTGATCTATAGCTTGATTTGTTTCATTCCACATCCAATTATTATGCATTTATAGTGCCTCCTAGTGGTCGATTTGAATGAGACTTTCAGGGTATGTGTGAGGTGCTTATGTAGACATATCCTGCAAGTTTTGTGTTGATTGGACAAACTATTTGTATTTTGTAGCCCGATGTGCATTTTATCCCCTGCAGTTTGTTTGCATTTATAGCGCCCCCGGGTGTTCGATTTGAATGAAACTTTCAGGACATGTTTCATTTACTTATGAGGACTTATCCTGAGAGATTTGTGATGATTGGAGAATGAATATGTGATTTATAGTGTAATTTGTGTAATGCCAACCACCTTTCTTGCACTTGTAGCGCCCCCTAGAGACGTATGTACATCAAACTGTCCAGGTATATCTGAGGCACCTATCTGAACATATCCTGTGAGTTTTGTGATGATCGGCCCTACAGTTGCTGATTTGGGGTCATTTATGTCCAGAGCCACGCCCCTTTCAAAGTTCATTGGTCCATATCTTGAAAAGTAATTGAGATATCGACATGCTTTATACAACTTTTAATAGGCTTCATCCAATGATGATTCACGGAAAATTTGGTGGCAATCAGAGCTACGGTCTAGGAGGAGATGTCAAAAATGTGATTTTCGAAAAATTCAAAATGGCGGACAAATTTTCTAGGCAGACCTTAATGGTCCTAGAGGCTTTTTTGTAGAGCACATTGAGCTGCACCTGTGTGAGAAATTTCAAGTCAATCTGACTTACGGTGTAAGGGGCGTGGCCTTTCAAAGTTTGCATTTTTAAGCCTTAATTATAGCGCCACCATGTGGCCGATTAGGTTCATATTATGGAAGCTGATGCACACCATTTCCAGTTATTCCCCCAAGTTTTATGTTTCTAGCTCATTCCAGCTCACGGGAATTTGAGCCGGTGCGGCAGACAATAAATAATAATAATAACTAAAACACACAAACATAAGTAAATTAAGCAAAATATACAATTGTGTGTGTCTGTCAGTAGACCAGTATGTATGCAGTGTCTGTGTGAAACACAAAGAATAAACACAACAAGATCAGTCGGCAGGCCAGCAGAAAAGAATGAAAGGATCCTGCAGGTCTAATTTCTATCCTTTTGAGCCCAGCCTGTACAGGTGTGTTGCATCTCTGACCGGGTCTCAGCTCCACTCTTAAAGGGAAAGACAGGGCCGATCCAAGGGGGTAAGGGAGAGTTCGAACAGTGAAGCCGACCAAAGCCTGCATGGAGAGTTCCTACTACATAAGACCAATAATAAGCTTCACTGCTCTCTATTCAAACCTGCAGAATGGCTAC
>NC_060153.1:16780900-16830782 GCF_021292245.1 Micropterus dolomieu
CACGGGAATTTGAGCCGGTGCGGCAGACAATAAATAATAATAATAACTAAAACACACAAACATAAGTAAATTAAGCAAAATATACAATTGTGTGTGTCTGTCAGTAGACCAGTATGTATGCAGTGTCTGTGTGAAACACAAAGAATAAACACAACAAGATCAGTCGGCAGGCCAGCAGAAAAGAATGAAAGGATCCTGCAGGTCTAATTTCTATCCTTTTGAGCCCAGCCTGTACAAGTGTGTTGCATCTCTGACCGGGTCTCAGCTCCACTCTTAAAGGGAAAGACAGGGCCGATCCAAGGGGGTAAGGGAGAGTTCGAACAGTGAAGCCGACCAAAGCCTGCATGGAGAGTTCCTACTACATAAGACCAATAATAAGCTTCACTGCTCTCTATTCAAACCTGCAGAATGGCTACGTCCACTAATACTGTCTATAGGCCAACCCTGACATTGACACCGGCACCTGTAAACTATATTTGACTGTATAAATTGCACTTAATTGTAGAGGGTGAGTATGCTACTAATTGAATTCAAATGTTATGTTATGTTATTTTCATGTCACTGACAGGTTACTAGAACCTATAAAACAAATACATTTGAAAGGTCAGGTAACAGTTGGCTCAAATGTTATTGAGAATAATAATAGTAATATGAGAGTAATCCATTTTGAGCATCAAGACTAACACAATGCATCTGGGTGTGTTGAATCCATTTGTACTTATTTATACAGTTGATTTCTATGAAACTATCAGGAAATGCATCTACAATTGTGAGAAAATGAACTGTAGATTTGACAAATTGCACACAGTATTTGGAAAATCATGATTTCTGTTTGAGGATTGTGCCACAGCAACAGAGAAAAACTTTATTATTTATTGTTGTTTTCCAGAAACTCATAATATCACCATATTGCTAACTCTTCACTTTCTGCAGAGACCAGGACTTCTTTAGAAGCATATGAATGCACGTCCTTGTCAAGCCCAACATAAGTGTTTAACTGCTTTACTTCAGATAATATACAGTATTTGGCTGAGGGGCACACAGGCTTCCAGCCTGAATGTAATTGTGACAGATAAAAAGTTCATGGCTGAGAAGATACAAGACAAGCATTCTATTAGCCCGCTTCGGGACATGCTGCTCTACCTACAGAGAAAATGAAAGGACAATTTCTCTGGCTGTATACACACTGCAGGTTCAAATCTGATTATTTCCCCCACCAATTGTGACTCAGAATTTGATCTTTTCATTTCTGTCCAAACAAACACTCAATCTGATTGTTCCCTTGTATTGACAATACGTCAGATGTAAGAAACAGAAAAAAAAATAGGTTTGAGGGTGCTATTTAGTTCTTCCTCAGAGCAGTACAACCCACAAGGAACAAAATGTGATTCAGATTATCATGACCTCGAAGGGGGTTTCACTGCAGTGTGACTATGAGGATGCCAACTGGGTCAATGGTGCATGAAACTGCCTCCTTTTATTGGCATGGCATTCAATCAGCTCCTCTTGGGTATATGTCCTTGGCTTTGCAGTGGGACCCACCCATTACAGCACTCCCTGCACCTGCCCACATCTTACTACCCAATCCATTTTAATGCCTCTCCCCTGTCGCTTCCATCTCTGCATAAATACAATCAGCCCTGTCAAGAAAGGCAGAACCACTTTCTCTCTTCTTCTGTTGTTTCTGATTGATTATGCAGAGCAACCATCGCTCCATCCCTCCCCATGTCTTTGAATTCCACCAGAGTTGGCTCGATGCCAGAGATCCTCCCCCATCCTTCCTATTCCCACCCTCTGACCGCATACTCTCTGACCTCATAGTGTGCCCACCCACATATACATCACCCTCATCCACCTCTGGTGGGGGGACTGACGACCTTAACCAGTAAACGAAAAAGGAAGACATGGTGGGAAAAGATAACCTTTTGCTATTTGCAAAAAAAACAAAATAACATTCATTAATTTATTCATACAAGTGTAAATAATAAAACTGTACCATTCCTCTGACAGGTCTGGAACACTGGCCTTGGTGAAACTTTAAGAAAAACAACTTATATCATGGTAGAGGTGAAAATGTCTTGGGGAAGCAATGTTTTTTTCCTTTTCCCAGCCCACAGGGGAACAGCTTATTTGCCACAGAGTAAAAGATCACCACCATTTCTAACTTTATTACGCAGAAACAGGGGTTGCTGTTTTTTCTCAGCAGCCTGGCATGTGGTGGGTAGCTATACAACTGCCTTGGCATGCCAAAGCACCTTAAAGGTTGATGGGGGTCTATATTTCATTGTCAATTGCTCCTGTTATCATGCAATGCACATTCACTCGCACTCTGCATCAGTGTGAGCTTTAACTGATGTGCCAGTCAGTCAGGCCCATTAAACCCCAAAGCAGTCCCTGGGCAGCCCTTTTTGTCTTCGCTATTTGTTCCCCTCAGCAGCATTATACAGTAGCTCCCACAACATCCACTCCAACTAAACAACCTTCGCTTCCCCGGAGAGGTACGCCTTTTCCTCTCCCACCTCCAGTGCTGACTTTAATGAAATATACAGCTGTCTTTTAATCAAAACAAGGCCAATTTGCATACAGACAGGAAGGGGAGGTGGACCCTCCTCCCCCATCTCTGACTGCGCGAGAGCTGGCTCCAATCCAGGCAGACAAGCACTCTGATGTCGGAGTAGCAGGAAAAAGATGGAAAGGAGATGGAGGAGGAGGAAAAGGCGATGTGGGAGGTGTGGATGGGGCAAAGGGGAGGGGAGAGTAGAGTAGCAGGGGCAGGACATGGCTAGAAACAAGCAAAATCCAAATTAAGCAAACAAACAGATGGATGTTGCACATTAGCATACATCAACAACAAACCGACCCATGCTTCGTGTCCAGGAGAATGTTGAGAATTGGCAGGGCGCAAGGGTAAGTGGTCCCGGGGATTGGAGCATACTATTGGTCTGTGTGTACACATATTTGTGTTTGCGTAAATAAATTGATGATTTTATAGGTGCTGATTAACCCTGAGACAACAGGATGACAGAAAATACAATTGTCAGCATGCACAGTTTGAACAAATGCAAAGCCATTAACAAACGGGGATTAATTACCAACAAATTACCTTGTGTCGATTACTTTGGAGGCGCTGTGCAGTGAGGCAGGGGGTGTGTGAGGTGGGCAATGGGAAGCAAGCTTTTCTTTTGGGTTATTCTTGCAGCTGAGGACTGAGGAATAGGCAGATATAACCTCCTATTCTGGGTGTGTCTAAGTAGCTCTAAAGGAGACCGAGTCTGACGAAAGATATGTCTGTGTGTCTGTGTGTGTGTATTTTGGACTGAGAGAAGCAAAACAACTAGCCACTGGTGCCACACCAGCAGAGACAGGCGTTGGCTCGCTCCACGATAGGCTTACCAGCCAGATGGTGATCTGGCGGACTGGAAGCCTATCTGGTTGGCTTGCTGGCTGTCTGGCTGGCCTGGTGGCTCATTGGCTGTCTGGCTGGAAGAACTCTGCCTGGTAACGACGGAGCCAGTGAAGGAACAAGGAAAGCTGTGTTTTTCATCTCTGTGGGGTTGTTTTTCTTCCCTCATGCTTTCCTTTCTTAAAATCTGTCTCAAATCTTTCATTTTGCATTTTGACATGAATGTATGTACAAATGGGTAGTACTGTAGCATGCATTTTTTAATCTGATGAAAAGCCATTACGGACTAAGACACTGTTAGATTACAATGTTGAAAAAGGCACAATAGTGTGCTGGCTTTATTCCTACATGAATGCAACATGAATCACTGTTTTCCTGCCAGTAGATAATGTGCTACCGTGGAGCAATATGGTGGTGGGTGAAGTGCAGTGATATATAAGGCAATATGATCCAGCTGAGACACATAATGTACCTGCTGTTAGATTTGGCATGCATTTTTATATTTCTAAAGCAGCACTGTAGTGGAGGGAAAAGGCAATCCACCCTTTCCATCCTCAGTACAGAGTTACAGTTGAGCCATTTAATTTTTTTCATCCAACTGAAAGAGCTATAATCCCTGTGAATTATTATCAAGCCCCACTGCGGGAAAAAACCATACCATATCAATCGCCAGCTTCCCCACCAATGTTGTCAATCCAGCAGACACGTCATCACAGAGCTCCGAGCCCAGCCAGCCACCAGCAGACAGGCCACTCACCATCAAAGAGGAAATGATGAAACACATTTCATCATGCTGTCAATTTTAAAAGCTCGTCAGATCTATCTTGCTTGAGCTGATATCACTTAAAATTGTGCATGTAGATGAGTGTTGTTGAATGGCTAATTAATTCATACCTCCCGTTGTTTCTCAGTGTGCTATTATATGTTGCATGAACTTGCATCTGCTAATGCTGGACGAATACTGCAAAAACATGTTTAAAGTCTCCCAGGAGTAGTTTCCTCTGTTCTTGTGACTTCTGTCTACAATATTTGTTAGAAATGAAGCCTTTGATGAGTGCTGTGGGTGATGCGTCAAAACACACACTGTTTTTGAAATGCTGAGCAATATAAGTTCTCAGAGCCAGCCATCCCATTGCGTTAGTTTCTCAGATGATTAGACTAGAAGTAATTCTCAACTACCATCGAAATAATGCTATGATACATTATAGTTCCCAGTTGGGATGACTGAATAAATGGATGGATGATGGACTGACTGAATTGCATGACACCAGGTTTCAAGGAGTCCTCTGGAGAACAAATCATGGTTCTCACTTGATAATACTTGACAATTCTTCTTCCTGGAAATCACATCATTATAAATTGACTTTACTCACATAGAGGCCACCTTAGACATTAAATGGGAAATCTTGGACAGCAAGTAGCATCAGCCCAGTTAGTATGTCCTTAGTTCATCATCACATTCCCCATAGAAAAGACTCTGAAGAAAACCTTTAAAGAATCACGTAAATGGGATGGTCTCGTGAATCTGGAAAAAGACATGGGTTCACATAATAGTCTCTAATTGCTCGGTACCCTTAGCTAGTAACTAAATACAGAACTTTGCTAGCTTTTAGGTAGCTGGCTAGTAGCTAAATTAGGATGCTAGCTAGCCCATAGGAAGCTGGCAAGTAGCTTAAATAAGGTAACCAAAATTTCACCATTGTCAAATACTATTTTGAAGATTGAGAGTAAATTACCAAAATGTCAGTCTGTGCAATAACTTCAGTTACTGATTAAATGTAACTTTATAAACAGTAAAAAGGAATCTGGTGCAATATTTCACATTAAAAACAACAACCATGTTATTGCTGTCAGATAGTACTCATACATTAGATGAATGGCAATTGACAATTTATTTCACAATATCTATTTCAGATTGGATTGTGTGATGAAATTAGTGCAACCTAAAAAGAAAAATAACCTAAACCCAAAGCTCTTGACTGTTGCATATTCACACGCACCTTCATTTCATTTAGCCTGTATTACTCTTGTGTCTGAAAAGTTTCTCATAATGTCAAACTGACTTACTATGCAAAAATACTAAAAAAGATGCATTTAAAAGACCAGGGACTGCAAATTGGAGAATTGAAATAAGTAAAGTACAGCACTGTCACTACTTCAGCAGTCAACTAGGCACTCAAATGACAAGAAAAGCAAATGTGAAACAGAGTGTGACAACGCTGACTTACTAGAAGAGTCTGCACTTGACTGAACCAACACATTTCAGCACTCAGGGACTTCACTGATCACTGTTTTTACAGCTCAAGCAAAAGCACAGCCTATATAAACACCAAATGGCCAATTATCCTGTGAGGGCTGGACACATAGAAGGCCGGCATCTAAAGGATGCTTTTCAAAATAAAGGTTCCCAGAACCTCTGAAGTTTTCTTCTGGAGTAACTAATGATACTTTTAGCATTCACATTTATTTTGTAAAGAAGAGTATTGTAGTTTCTGAAAAATCTAGATTTTTAGTTTTAAGTATTGTATTCTGTTTGTGTAGTTTTACATTGAAGGTGGAACATCTGACTTTTAATGCTTCCATTCCTCTTTGGATAATTGGTAATGCTCAGTCATCTGTGATGTATACATTACACAGAGCTCCTATTATTTTGTGCACTTTATTTATTTATTTATGAAGGTAGGCTAAACAACAACAGCCCTTCTCTGTATAACACAATACAAAGAAACAGCACCTCAAACAACAACAACAACACCATAAACTGCAACCTCCAAAAAGTATAACCTCTAAAACAATTTCAACAACTAAACATTATAATCATCATGAATGTTTATTACAGGACAGTAATGTGCGACTGCATTAGGTTTAGTTACGTGTAACTAATAAACTGGCAACTGAGTATATAGGTTTTACTTTTACCCAGTTTTTAAAAAAACCCTGATGAGGGCCATGTGCTTAAATTTATTGGCTGAATTAAATACAAACTCTTCCAGTAATTCAGTTTGTGTTGCCAAGTTATCTTTCACGTTTCAAAATTTAGCCCACATTTCCCGTAAGTCAAACACTAAAGGTTTTCTATTTGTCTTTTCTGAGGAAAACATTCTGCAAATATTTTTTCCCACAGATACTTCAGTTTTTCCACAACCTACCATTTCAAGAAGAAGCTCTGAAAGCTCAGTTTGGCTCAGACAATCTTTCTCTGTGCCATTAGATAATCCGTCTGGTTTCTGAACAAATCTGTCCTGGTGTCATACAGTGTAAAATGCTGTGTAGACTTTGGCAGAAAATGGGGAATCCTTTGTTACACTCACAGTATATACAGCCTACTAATAACCTACATAATTCTTCAGGTTTCATGTTGTAGCACCCTACTTTGCAATTTGCTACCCTAGCCTATTATATTAATTTCCATTGTAAAAAGTCATTGAATATGATGACACTATGCTGTTCAAGTGAGAAAGTGCAGATGTCAGTTCATATGCATCATCAAATTGGTCTAGTAGCTGTGCCAGCCAGTGGAATTGGGGCTGTCATAGCAGTGTCAGACAATTGTCATTATCACTCACCTTCATGCTTCAGGACGGCTGCCTGCAAAACTGTTTAGATGGAAGTGTCAACGTTAGGTGAGTGTTCAATAGATACTGATTTTTCCAGAACTTGCATTGTCTCTCACCTTCACATTTGTCATTTGTCACCCTGGTGGTGTCATCCCCAGCACAGAGGAGTTTCAGGCCAATGAATCCAACACAGCGATGGCAGGAAAAGCCACAGCAGGAGCTCCAATGTGTGAAAGGGTGACAATGACCTCCAATATAACAACACTGTCAACACTTTACAATCAGCAGGGTAGCAGAGAAAGAGTGTGACAGGAGGTGTAAATGAGAAGTCCTATTAAACCAGTGCTGTGTGAGCATGGTGTGATGCCACTGCGCATTTCTTCTCAGCTGGGTTTGTTTTGGTAATGTGGTATGCTGCATACTTTTTAATATATATATCAATGCAAACCTTATGAACGGAGCTCAAGAAAACTTAGCTGCTCTCTTCTTCCTGTAGTTAGGGTGCAACTGTAATTACATTCAAGTTAAAGTTTACAGCTGAGCACAGTTGGCCAAAGTGTTTAGGCAATTTATTATAGTAATAGTAGTATTATAGTATATTTAATTGTCTCCGTCAAATGTAATGACACAGAAAACACGCATGTGTAATCCGTTTATTTTAATATTACACTAACCAGGAAAAAACATTGCCATTGTGTCACTTCGAATCTGAGGCCCCGTCCACACCACTGCGTTTTCAAATTAAAACGGAGACCTACGTTTGCACCTCCCATCCAGACTACAATGGCGAGAACGAAGACCTAAAACGGAGAAGTTCAGAAACGCGGCCGACCCCGTTTCGCGTTTCAAAACTCCGGAGAGCGTTTTAGTGAAGACGGGCCAAAACGGAGGACTAGAAACAATGACGCAGCCGCTCACGCTCGGCTCACTGATTGGGTCTTAGAAGTCATGCAAAGTAGAAACATGATGCTACTGACCAGGTTTTTGACATAGTATTTTTATTAAAATATTATGTACCATGCAAATTACACTTATCTGCCTACACCTGTTCTGTGCATGTCGCCGTATTTACTTTGCAACGACTCCCAGTCTGTTTTCCGCCGCCACACTCCTGTTAATTCACAGTCCCAGCTCCTTATTGGTGCATGCAAAAAAAAAACTTCGTCTGTATTTATTTTTTCTTTCGCCAAATCTTCCGCCAAACCATCTGCTTCATGTTTACACCGGCACGCGCATGCCCAGTGTACCTGAACGGCCAACAGATGTGCGTTTTCAGTCGTTTTAATGCAGACAGAGATGAACTCCAAAATGCAGCTAAAACGCTGGTATGGACGGAGATCGTATTCGTTTCAATTCTGCTAACCAACTAAAACGGAATAGTGTGGATGGGGCCTGATTGTTTCACTACTGTTTAACAGCTATACCTTCTGCAAATTATTTTTTATTTTGTTGAGGAAACACGTCCAAAATGTGTACTACTATCTTTTGTGCAATGGTATTTGTTAATGTTATTTTATGTAAGTGAAAAGAAAGTAATGTATGGCTTTCATTTTTAAATGGCTAAGAGTGTTTTAAGAAGTCACAACTAGGAGATGTTCTAAATTTAATGCAGTAAACAGTGTGTTCAGTGGTTTATTTCTTAATTAAAGGAATAATACCTCTGTAAACGGTCAAAGTATATAAATGTGTTTTAAATTATTAAATGTTGATGAAAAAGATTTGGCTCCATCAACCACATCTGAGGTTGGTTTAACACTGCAACAGTTGCTCTTGTTTTATAAAATGCAGTTGCTCTAATTAGAGATTTATCAGCGCAAAGAAGGATCAACTCTTAGTTGCCCATCTTCACTGAGACAGAATTAAGTTCCTACATTTCCGACAATCAAGACAATCAACTTTAAACAATAAAAATATTAATCTTTATTCTTTAAGATAGCATAACAAAGATAAAACCTTAATCTATCATACCATGACAAATTACACAAGAACTATACAACAGTAAACCAAGTGTAACCCAATAACTTTCTCTGGATAAAAGACAATAGTTCTCTTGGTTTTTGAAATCATTACCTCTTCTGTATGCATGTTATATAAAATATTCTTGTGGTGACTTAAGGAGGCAGAAAATACACCGTTGACTATTCTGTTAAGAAACTGAGAATGTTTTTAGCATCTATAAAATATTCCTTGAGTTTGCATTAATTAAACATTTTTTCACAAATATTAACAAAAATTCTCAGTTGCATCATGTTATTTTATGGGTGTTATTTAATGTTTTTTGGCATAAATTCTTCATGTCAGTGGTAGTGAGACATCCTCCCTCCGACAAAATGCTTTAAGCTTGCAATATGAATGTCATCATTCTAACCATTATCTATTGGCAGGATTGGTTGTAATTATTATTAATCAATGTATAAATATAGACCATTTTGCACTTTACTAGCAGGCAAAGTTGTTTGGTGGTAGTTATAGCTCTGCCTAGCCAACAGGGTACAACCCAAAACCCAAACACTGTCTACAGCTAAAAGTTCATCACTGTTAAAGACCTTAACAAACCTCTGGAAGCCAATGGCTGGAATGAAAGTTGAATTTAACTGATTACACTTAACATACACATAAATACCTATACGTAAATCAACGCTATATACCGTATGTGCTTCTCTTTAGAACAGAAAAATGGACTTTTATTTGGTTTGCAGTCAGAAAAAGAATGGACAAAGAGGCTGCATGGGACAACAGTTGCACAGATTCCGCCACAACCCCGATCTTATACAATAACATTAGAACATGAACAACAGCAATAAAAACACAATAATAAATGAGCGATGTAAAATGCAAGGTATGACTGTATTACACAACATTGGCATTATATAGAAAGAGACGGGATGGTTTGGCAGAAAGGGGTCGCAAAAGCATAATGAAAAAACGAGGAGCACACATTTTTCCGAAAGCCGCTCTGCACTGCTACTGCTTTCTTTTTCTTTTCTATTATTTTGCAGTGCTCAGTTGTCAATATCTTTACTTCCTCCACAATACTATGAACCTATTCTAAATATCCCTACTTAACCCTAGTATCTTTACAAAACTATACACCACAACACAAAGCAGACAAGGCCAGTGGCACGAACAATTACTCCTAGTTTAGAGCTAATCTAGTATCATCTGATATGCTGTACTTCATTTTGAATTATGCCATTTCTCCTCATCTGGACAGCCCTGCATGACTACACCTCCTGTCAACCCAATATCCTGCAACAGGCTTTTTATCCATCTCTCTTTTTTCCTATCATGCTATTGATTCTGAGCAAAATCTTGTACATTGTTTCACTGATGATTTACTTACATCTTACTTGCATGGCTGCTGCACTCCACTTACGTTCTTACAAGCCAGCGAATGTTCTAAAATATAAACCCAGCAGCCACAGCTTAGTAATGAGCTAACTTTTATGGTTTACTTTGAACAATCGTGAATGTAGATTGCATTGGGCAGTCAGAATTAGATGAGTTCAGAGTTCTGTACAGGATGTAGGTCTGCAGGGAAAACATGATTTTGCTCAGAATTGTAATGATGTAAAACATTTACAGACCACGGAAGGAAAATGTTGGTATTTACTCTGCGCCCTGTGTCTTGTACCTTCCTGATTCATTAAAGCTGTAGTTAGGTAGTTTTTTGGCAAAAAAGTCCTTCTATGTATCAAAAATGATTCTGTGTGCATGTGGGCTTGTTTATGTAAACAGAATACATGTGTGAGTGTATGTTTTGTGTCTGGCTGTGTCCTGATATCATAAATTGGCAATGTGGCTCCTCACAGGACTCTTTACATCTCGTGGGACAGGGCTTCATGCTGAGCAGCCACTCCATTGGCCTGCAGGGCAGCGAGCTGCTCCTCAGGCTGACCGTTGGCCTTTGGCTGAACAGCAGGATGGTCAGATGGTTGTGAACTGAAATGGCCATTGGATTCATTTAAGCGGCGGACACGATATGTCTCGTAGTGGATGCTGCCTGTGATATCCTTGATGTTCTGCATGTGTGTCCTGAAAGAAAGAAGTATTACAAAACCAGTGAATATGGCGTATTGCTGTCTACAAATGAAATACGTGTTCTTGTATTAGTTCATATGTCTTAGCCCAGAGGTTCTCAAAGTGGGATCCACAGCACGGGCCAAGGGTGCCAACATGATATTATTTTACTGTGCATATAAATTATACTTGGCTAATTGGTGTATATGTTTTTTGAAAAGGGGAAGAAATGCATTTAACCATTTAGAACAATTATGTTTTATTCATTGCCATTTTATCATAACCATAAGATAACATGTATTTTTCTGAAAGAAACCGAGGAAAGGCCTATATTTTTTCAAGTAATATTAATGTTAATTCATAGATAAAATCAATATTATTTGTTTTGATAAATTCAGATATCCACAGCAGTTTTTAGTTGAAAATGGTGCATGTGTATGCATGTGGTGGGAATGGGTGTGCCATGAAAAAAATCTTTGAGTATGATGAGTATGATGGAAGCTCACCTGATGAGGAGGTCTCGCATGTAGGCAAACTCACAGTGTGCAATATTCTCAACTGCAGAGAGAGAAAAGAGGAAACATTAGGTGAATTACATAACTTGAGAGATGGCCAACACAGGAAACAGTTTGAAGTAATGACATTAACTAAATAACGTTGTCAAAGTCCTTTCTATTCCAGCTCACTTGCTGTTCCTTACAGCACCACAGAGTGTCAGAGTTGCTCACAAGTCAACTGGAGGGCATCCTCTAACTTGACATTATACGCAATTTTCTTAAGCCAAGATAACACACTTATCCACTTTCGAGTAATTTAACACATCTCGGCTCTCCTCTATATTGGAGAATTTTAAGTGAGACGTTTTAACAAACTCCCAGTGACAAGCTGCCGGTGCCTCCAGTAGGCCTAACACGTGTTTGAATTATAGATTATGTCAAGAATATAAATGAAAAAAAGGAGGGTGCTATTTATGTAAAGCTTTGAAATCCAGGGGCAGGAAATTAAATTCTCTTTGAAAGGAGGAGAGTAGAATAACTGCTGGGTCTGTGAGTGCTGATTAGTGGCGTTGAGGGAACACGCTACTAACTTGTAACAAGCTGCACTTCTGGTATCTCCACTCCCAACTCGTGGGGAAGCACGGAGAAGTCCCTATGTTCAGTACAATAAATAAATTTAAATACATACTCTTTTTTTTCCCTCTGTCTCTAATTGTGCCCTCAACCCCTGAACATAAACAGTTTCTTCTCCACTTATGATATATAGAGACTTGACTTCTAGCTTCTCCCCTGAGGCCTAAAAAATTATAATGCAGGTGCCAACAAGTCCAGCAGCTTCCTCTCTCCTCCTTTTCCTTGTTCCCTCTCTCCCACCGCTTGGTTTTAATTGAATGGAGCCATTGTTCTTTTAGCCGGACAAGACGCCATTTGTCCCGCAGTCCATGTACTTCACCTCTCTCACCCACTCTCTGCAGTTCTGTGGAGTTAACTTCATAAGGCTTGCTGAGAGAGTAATAGTCACCTTCAAATTCCTAACACTAAAACAGCTCATGGTACTACCTCAGAAATGTCATCTTTTCAGAGAGTACAACTGCCTTGTTTTAAGTTGAACTAAATGCATTTCTCAGGCTCAAGTAGGAACGATGTTATGCTGCATTATAAGTAAAATCATTTTAAAACGCACATGAATGTTTTATCATTTTAAATCTTTTATATCTTGAATAGACTGATATCCCAGTATCCCGTGCTCACTTGCCCACACTGGAGTCTTATGATCCACTATGTTGTTTTAATGATTTTTAAGCCGTGATGGAAGAAGTACTTTACTTAAATATCAATACTCCGTTACGTTAAGTAGGCTAAGCGTACATAAAATATACAAGTATCAAAAGTAAAAGTACTTTACCCCTGTGACTGATATATTATTAGATTGTTAATATTTATGCATGTAACTGTTGTAGCTTGTTGAGGTGCAGCTAGTTTTAAAGAATTAAATAGTTAAGTCCAGTGGTTCTTAATCTAGGGGTCAGGCCACACCGAATGGGGTCATGAGATGATTAATGTAAAAAAAAATAAACAAACAAAGTTTTAATCTTTGCTTTTTGTGTAATACTGGATAATTTTATCTCTTTGTGCCTCGAACATTTATTTAAATTAAACCATTTGAGAGATATAGGGGGGAAATCTCTCATTTCATCATCTCTAATTTGAAAAGAAACTGTAAACTATAGCTGTAAGATGATACAATATTTCTCTCTGAAATGTACTGGAGTTAAGCAGCATAAAATAGAAATACTCAAGTAAAGTACAAGTACCTCAAAATTGTACCTAAGTACAGTACTATGTAACTTTTCCAGTCTTTAAGAGTTTAACAATCCCTGAGCTACATGGATATATCTTGAGTCGCACATGTTTCTCAAAATATCTTTGAAGGTCATATTCCCAGTGAACAATCGGGGGTTCCCGACCACACTGAATCACAGATAAAATAGACAGAATAGCAGCTTTCTAGATTCTATGAGGTGAATAATTTAGATGATATACAAATTTATTTTATTACGGGATTTATATTTTACAATGCATTTATAGAACAGCCAATAAACTAGAGCTCAGTATGCCACATAGGAGAATGTGCTGAAGTGCCTTATGGGAAGGAGTCCCTTGTTCAGGCCTCCTTCAGCCATCTTATTGTCCTCCAACTATACTTACTCACTAACTCACTCTCTCTCACACACACACACACACACACACACACACACACACACACACAGGAGGTGATGACATTCACTTGCTAAGAACTCCTTGGCAGTGTGAGCATGCAGCACAGGCCAACAAATGTAAACTGTTTCAAACTTACTGTTTGCTTGTGTGAGGCAGTGTGTGTGAGTGTGTGTGTTTTATGTTCCTGTCTGTTATCCCAACGGACACAGAAAGTCCTTGTAAATCTCTTCCTCCTGTCTCAAACATCTCCCTAGTTACAGACTCAGATAGACGTATGTCAACAGACGGTTAAACCAGCTGGCCAGATTTTAAAACTGCAGTTCGTAACTTTCCACATGTTGAAAATTGAAAACCAGACTCTGTTGTCTTCTCTGCAAAGCTGTTGCACCTTGTTGTGGTTGGTACGTTGTGAGAATGCCATCGTGCATATGGTTATATTATATTTTATTAGTGATAAAGTTGGATGACCCCTGCATTGTCAACTGCCCAGGTGTGACCCAGGTGTGAGTACTTGAGTATTCCGTTTCGAACTGCTTTTTCTACGGCTCCGTTCTACGACATACGGAGCTAGACGGAGCCGGTGTTCCACGTATGGTCATTTGCTCCGCACAGCAACGGCACAGCAACAGCACACCAACGCTCAGTTTGTCTTTACCCGACAACAACAGCCTGGTAACATGCTTCAGGTCTTGGCCAATCAGAAGACAGTGGGCTCAGAGACAGGAGCATCTACAGCTTGTTTCAGACAGAGGCTGAAATGACGAGCCAGTGTAAGACAGATTATACAGACAAATTATTTTTTTGAACTTTTAATTATGCAAAGCTGCCGTACAGAAGTCACAAAACTACAATATGAGACTGGAAAAGCAGTATAATAGGTCTCCTTTAAAATACTCAGCTGTGTTTGGAAACCGATGCTGGCAGTGGTAGTGTTAGCATGGCTAATCTGTGTTTAGACTGTCAGGACACATTCTGCCAAACATACAATAGTGTGTGCATATGTTTCTAAGGATTCATGTGTATTACCCTCTATGGTGCCCCATTTTGTTTTCCTTCCCAGAATCCTCTTGCCGTTCACCTGGTACTCCTGGTCACTGCCCACAACAGCAAAAGGGATCATCTCCTGTTGAGTGCACACACACCATCACACAAATGCACAAAGTTATTGACGTGTTACCAGTGGTTTGTTTTCAGATCCTGCTTTGGTTGTTAACCTTTGATAGAACAAGATGCAGAAAATGACAAATCAACACTTTCAAGATTGCCCAAATAAATACAGGAAAGAATAGGAGACAAAAAAAGAAATTACATCTAACAAAGGCTTGAATTTCTACCTGCAAAATGCATGTTTGTGATTGTTGTGTGGAGTGCTGAAGCCTACTCTCTTACTGTGGCTGTTGAAATCTGAACTAACTGAACCCGATATTGTGAACTTACTCTGATTTTGTCATTGATCAGCCTGTCCTCTGCGTCCTCGTCAAACTCTTTCTGTGGGTAAACATCGATTCCATTGGCTCGCAGCTCTTCCCTAATCTGCACAAAGCCAAGCACAATGACACACAGAAACATTATGTCAAATTGCCTTAATATACATAACAATATCACACAAAATTATCTTATATACTATAAAATTGTCCACTTTAAAGCAGTCTTTAAAGTCTTGGTAATTAAATTTTGAAGAGGGTTTTCTCACAACTGCTGAGTCATAAACATCACTACACTTAGACAAAGGTTTCCGTAATGAGAGCTGAAGTCCGACTGGCAAACAAAAACAATCAATCAGGCCCAAACCCTTCATCCATCATCTCACCATCCCAGCCAGAAGCCACTATAACACACAAACACACTTGATGCTGGGACTGAATCCTGTTTACATACAGGTATTTAAGTTTGGGCCAGAGACTTGAATAGAAGCTGCTCAGACCCACAAGAGGACTTAAATAAACACTTGGTTGTGTTGTAATGGCTGGCGTTGACACTAAATGGTTCCTAATATCCTCGACACAGAGGAGTTAACATGGAGGTTCACCGCTCTTAGGAAAGAAATACATCCAGACAGAGGTATGGCTTATGAAACGGCCACTTCTATTCTCTGTATGTCTTTATAATGACTGAAACACTGATGCAGAAAAATAGACAGACAAGCTTCTGGGAGAAACGTCCTTTTAATGAATGACTGTTCGCTCCCACAATTACTACTCTGACAATTTCCACTTGGTCCTTGATGAAACATTTCATTGTTTATCTTTAAAGGCTTTCTCAGGCTCACATTATAGGATGCAAACCAAGTGAAATTCTACAAAAAAGCCACATCAACTGTTGGTTAGAGGAATGCGAACAGCTGGACACACTGAGGCCGAACATTTAATAGGAAAAAAAACCTTTTATTCTGTTTGCATGTCAAGTTGCTGCAGGGAAAGTGTGGGGAAAAAACATTTGGCACCAGAGGCTTTTAGTCAATAATCTTCAGGGTCATACAGAGCATGTGTGGCCAAGCAAAACAATCCAGCTACAAGCTCTGCAGCTTACATTCTCTGCCAGGGCCTGGTCCAATCCCTGCTTTGTTCTTATTGGACGGTGTTATAAGCATCAGGGGAAAACGGTAGCCAAGACACCCACCCACCGTGCTTCTCTAAAATGAATTAAGCTATTCGTGAAGTCTCAGTCTTGGAAGGAGGGATGGAGAGATAAAGGACCTGATGGAGGAAGGCAGGTGGGCTGTCTGCCTCCTGTGGATTGAGAATTATCTAACAGAAACACACAGAGGAAGGGATGCATGAACATTTAAGACTCAAGCCAGGTAAAGCAAGAAACTGCTGTAGCAAGGAAAACCATGATAACAAGGTGACGGCTATGACATTACAGTGGTGCATTATCAGCCTTGTATGCTAGTTTGCTACAAACGAGACTACTGTAAAATACCAAGCAAGAGCAAAAATACCCTGAGAGGAACAACAACTGACTAGCATACTGCTATATCTAAAATCTGCCTTCAAACGAAAGCCTGCATATCTTTACATTGTTTAGTCTGCATATATTTAAAATGCCTACATTTCACTTTTTCTATAGTTGCTGACGTTAGTGCAGGTACAGTACACCGTGTTCACTATCTTAGTTTAGAGTGTTAGAATTTGCTAAATTAGCATGAATCATAAAATACAGCTGAGGGAGTGTAATAAGTTAAGTGTGTCTAGACATGCTCTATGTAAAAAGTGCAATGAAATAACTTCTGCTATAAACTAAATTACTGGGTCCAAAAATGAAAAGTTAGGGGACCAAAGTCATTAGGATTCATACTCTGGCCATCATGAATATCTGTAACAAATGTAAGGCAATCCACCTAACAGCTATCAAGATATTTCACTAAGAAACAAAAATGTGTACTTTATGGTGGTACAAGACATCACCTGGGAATTATGAATGTCTGTACAAACTTTGGTTTTCTAGGTCAAGTATAGTTGATGATATATTTTAGTCTGGAATTAAGAGGTGGACCGACTGACTGTTAGCATTGCTAAAATAAAATAAGCAGCACTGCTGAACTGTGGGAGCAAACTGTAAAGAGCTCTGGTTATCACCAAAGTATCAAAAACATGGAAATTGACTCGGATTATTTATTCAAAAGTCCTTGATTACTAAAATGCTACTTTCTAGCTCCTTTAATTCTGTTCATGTTTCAGAAACGTCATGTTTTCTTTCATGTACCACACAGTGCTGACCTCTCTGAACTTTTCTGACTTTTACAATCACCCAGTAATTCGCTGGTAATGAAGGGTCTGCCCACTCGTTTGGCAACTGGGCAGAGGTTCCCAATCTTAAAAAAAAGACATAAGAGTTGTGGAAAGCCTCTCAGTAAATAAATGCTTCAAATAAATGGTTCTTAAATGTTTCCGTTTGGACTGAGTATGACTTTCGAAGTGTTACAGTTATAGAGATGATACAGTATTTCCCAGGATGGGTACAGTGTGGGTTTGCCCCGATGGCTTTTGTTTGCAGTTCCTGGCAGTTCTTATATGTTACCGACCTGTGGTTGTGGATATGCATGCACAAGTGTTTTTGAGGGGAATCTGCCAACTGTTTGACCCACTGATGTGCTCATCCATTTATTTTAAGCTTACCTTAAAGACCTGCTTCAGGTTTTTGCAGGTGTGATAGGGAGATGACATTAATCAAAGTCACATGTGAAAACCAGTTCCACACACGCACACTATATTTTCAGACACTGCAAAAGCACCTCTTCCATCCACAACAACCACACTCCCTTCTCACCGTCTGTTTAAAGTAGTCCCTCTCCTCCAGGGTGAGTGTGTCGGCCTTGGCGATGACAGGGACGATGTTGACCACCTTGCTCAGACGTCTCATGAACTCCACATCCAGAGGCCTCAGACTGGAGGAAGACAGAGATGACTGAGTACAACTTCACTTTATGCATAACTATGTATAACTATATGCATCTGCTGTTAGGGTGCTTCAAATTAAGGTGTCTTGGGCTCTAGGAGGAGCCAGCAAAGTAACAGAAAATGCAAAACAACAACACTGCAGATTCATTGCTCACACAGATACCAAGGTGGTAAACATTTTCTTTTTTTTTTATTCCTATGCTACATCCCACCTGGATCTAAATATTTTCCTTTTGTGCACTCTGTGGTACAGCAAGTTACAGCATGTGAATTCCTTAAAGACAAATGTAATGACACACAGTAACCACGAGGGGTCAATCATGGTCTATTCCATTGCATTTAGTCCAGCCTGGAGTTGGTTTCTCATGTTGACACTGCGTACTGCATAAACAAATGCTGCAATTATTTTCATACCTCACTGAAACCATTTTCCTCTTCCACCCTCCTAGGTGTGATTTCAGTAAACTGTACAAAGGCTTGGACATGTATTGATTAGCCCTGTCGTTCTATAACTCTCCTCTCCTCCCGTATGTTTCCTATTTCTCTCTGCCCTTCATGTGTTTTTTTTTTCCTGTCTCAACGTTGCCTCCAGTTGCTCCTCCAGACAGACTCCCCTCATGCTGTCTACTCTGCCCTCTAATTAGACCCAGCCAAGCCAGGCCAGCCTGGTTCAAAGACCCAGGGGCAGCTGGAGGAGAGGCCTGGCTGGTTCTCCACAATGACTGACGACAAGCATGTCACCATGTACATAGGATGAAACACATGGGAGCATGTATTACACAGAGCAAGATGGAAGACAGGAGAAACAGAGCAGCACAAAGGTAAAGAGGGATGCATTCGACCAGAAATAGAGATCATCACTACATTTTCATGCATTTTTCAAAGTGAGGGGACACCTGGCATATAAAGAAATAAGATAGCAAGAAATTAAAAGAAAAAAAGACAAGAGGTTAATGATCTGTCTGTTAATGTGAATATAAATAAATAATAATGAAATAAATAATGTAACTGCATACATAAACTGTCTATGTATAGATGCAAGAATGTACAAATTGACATGTGAGCTGCGTCACATGCATGACTGAGCATACATGCACACTTTCATGTGTACACATGTATCTTTGCATGAACATGAACATATGCAGTATGGACAGTAAATATGTATGTATGCAGGCACACGCAGATCTCCACTTAAACGCCCACTTGTATACACAAATTCTCCTTTTTATGTGGTAAAAAAGATATATAACAGTCCTTTTTATATAAATTGAGAATGATGAGCTCCGCGGTGAAATAAGTGGAGAAAATAGCCAACCTCAATACAGATAGCTCTCCCTTCCTTCTTTCTTTCCTATAATAGATCCGAAACGAGCTCCAAGTTGATGAGAGTCAAAGTGCAGCCCTCTTTTTTTTTCTCTTCTCAGGAAGAGATGTTAAACGAGGTAACAACAAGACTGCCCAGAGGAAAAACAGTGTGGCTGACTCTGCCATTATCGGAAATGGCCGCTGATGCCAAGACTGTGTTCTGCTTCACTGAGCACAGTTCATCTATCTGAAACCACAGAAGCAACTTAAAAGCAAATTGCTGACATGCAAATTACATTAGAACCTCGATAAATACAAGCTGCTATTTAAAATTCTTTGGACAAAAAGACAATCTAACCCCCCACCCCTGCAGCATATCTCCAATGATGGGCCTATGAGAGCTACAAGGAAAGCTCTCTCATCATAATCCTGCCTGTCATTCTTGGACTGTGGTCACATGGCAGAGGCGTCCAGAGGCTTTTGGCACTGTGTCTGTATAATTGGTTACAGGCCCTAATTTAAAACTTCAACTGCTGTTACTGTGTGAAATGTACAAGGTAAAATAAGCTAAAAGAGAATGATACAAAACCATTTTAGAGATCTTAGATTTATTCTAGCACGTTATTTTTCTCATGAACCAGGCTAAAATCTGTGGGGGGACAACACAACGTGTCCAGCACAAATTAAAGTGTTCATGTTGTTAACTGTTATGAAGGTTAAAACTCATTTATTTTGTACAAAGAAAGCTTGATTGCAAATATGTGCTGTATGTTGCAAGTTGTAAGTCTCTGTGCCAAAACATATGCACACATAGATCCTTGAAAACATGTTTTGGCATAGATCATATCTATTCCAGGTCAAAACAGTAGCCCCAACAGATGTCTCCTTTGTTCTCCTGCCTACAACTCTCTGGTTGGCTGCAACGAAGAGACCACTTCCTGACAGATGTTTGCATCTTTGCTTTCAGAATGAGCGTGTATTTTCGTGTATTCAGGAACATGTTTCAGTAAAGTGTGCATGTCTGGGATGTTTGTGTGTGCACAAGTAGTGACACTTTGAATAGAGAGCCTATTTAGAGACAATGTTTGAGGGTGTAAGAGCTGTGAGAAGGAAGAACTACAGATTCGCAATAAAAAAGACAGAGAAGAGCTGTTAGGGTGTTGTTGAACTGGGTGCACTGAGCAGCTGTAGCAAGATGATACACAAACACATTCAGGGCATCCATATAAGTTTAGCCATACAAGTGTTAGCATGCCTGCTGACCACGTGAGGACAATCTGCACTCTGCTTTACATGAACAGGGATCCACTCAGACACACACATTCTCTGAAGTAGCAGGTGTGGCGACAAGAGCAGATGATGAAGGGGTCTGGTAGACAGCGGGACACACAGACACACACATGTCATCCCCCACTCTGGGAGAACGTTTAAGTGGACAACTGTTGAGTTAGTAGTGTGCGGAAATATGAAGCAGCAGTGGATGGATCCGTCAGAGATATGCGGTCAGATGGTTAGTTAATGAGTGTGTGTTTACAGTTGGTGCGCATGGGTGTTGTGTGTGCTATCTGCATGTGTGCAATGCAATACTCCAATCAAGATCCCTCCACCAACTATAAATTTCTCTGTTTGTGCATTGAGCCTTGCTGTGTGTTTGCATTTGCTCTTTGACCCCCAGTGCAAATGAGGACACACCACTCATCACTGTTAAATTGGACATATTACGACTTGGAGAAAAAGAACCTAAAACAGCAGGACAAATGTGATTTGTATTATCTCTGCCATGGTTGTTCAAAATGAGATGTGTGCTCTCCCAAGACACTTTGGACATGACCAGTTTTGATTCTGCAAAGCCTTTCTTTGATCTATTTACTCAGACATATCTTGTGCCAAATTTCACCATCATTTTTGTTACAACCTCCGTGACTTTGATCTGTTAGCATCATTTACACCAAGAATGACTGCTTTGGCTCCAAACTGTCTTCTGCTGGCACACAGGCTCATCAAAATGTGCTTTTGTCAACCACTTGAATCCAGATGAATAATGAAGGCACTAAACTCAATAATCAAGTCCAGACCTCTGATGTAGCACTTTGTCAAATTAAATTCAGTCAAAAACACATTCAGCTGTAGTGATAGACTAGATTAGGCAGAGTGAGGAAAGGTAGACATGGTGAGGCCACACAATTTCATAAATGTTAGTGGTAAATACATTAATGAGTAAGCCTATAATCAACATGCTCAGGTAAAAGGTTGGCATATTTTGTATTTAAGTATAATATTGCCTCAACCACTTCAATTTCTCCTACTCTATGCTATAGAAAACCTATAGCATCCTGACAACCATTTCCCTGTCTCGCTACCTCCTTCAACTTTGAGAACCACAGAGTCCAATTTCTTTAAGTAATCTGACTCTTCAAGTGATACTTCAGTGTCTCTGAGAAGAGAATGCATTCCACATGTGGTCACTAGAGAGAGATGATAAAGAAATGCTGGAGAAGGACGTGGTTACAGAGTTGTAGGCAGATTATGGGTCGGGGGAAATTCCCAGGAGGCTTGATTTGTCTCTGCAGCTGTGGGAGAAACTGGTGGAATGGGGAACAGAAAGTGGGGAACTTTAATATGTAATCTTACCAGTGTCCTGTCGGCGGTATGAAGTAAATGCAGCAGTGCACCCTGGAGTCTGGGATTCTCTTCTTTCTGTCGATGTTGATTTCCTCCTGCAGGTAGGCTTCATACTGTTCATTGATAAACTTCATAATGGGCTGCCAGCTGACAAAGATAACAGAGTTCAGGAATGAGAAGCTACAAGAACTTTGTATTAGTCTACAATTAAAACGTCTTGCCTGCAGTTATTCAAGCTATGGCAGTAACCGGAGAATTATAATGATAAGGTACTCTAGTTCAATGTTATGTTCTTAAACTTTATACTATATACTCTCAAAGAATGTGAATTGCCAAGTCGTGTTCTGCAAAACAAGCATTTTAACATTTCATCAGTCATGTTGTTTAATGCAGCTTCTGTCTCGGTTACATTAAACATGTTTGTAAAGCCAAAAAGGAAATATGAGATATTTCATTTGTTGGTAAGTACTTTTGTAAATTAATTAATAACATTAAGATTTAAAATTTAAATCTGGTAAATTGGTTACATGTTCTTAAAGAGCTGCTAAGCCTAAAAAAAGTTTCAGTGGCATGAAATTTTCAAAGTTAAAAGGCTCGCTTCAATCATTTCTTGTGACGATGTAAGATGATAAAATGAAAAAGATTACAATGTTTTTTTGATAAAACACAAAACTTTGGCTTTTATAACCAATCCAGAGTGAATAAGTAACCATACACGTGCAATGACGAGCTACAGAGGCCTTCAGATAAAGTAACTTCTGCTCACCAGTCTTCGTTGTTGATCTGATCCCCAAAGCCTGGCGTGTCAATTACTGTCAGCTTCATCCTCACTCCCTTCTCCTCAATATCTGCACAAAGAAAAGCTTTTTTAATTAGTATTTCTTTTGGACACACACACATAGAGAGAGAGAAAGCAACACATCAGTAGTATGGCAGAGCAGCAGGAAACGCATGTTAATAATGATGCTATAAATATTTCGTCTATAGGCTACTAAGCATGAACAATGGCCAACCGTGACTGATGGACTTGATCTCAATGGTCTTGGGGATCCTCTCCTCCGGGTTGGGCTGCACCGATTTACGGCTCACCTTGGATTTGAACAGGGTGTTCATCAGAGTAGACTTTCCCAGGCCGCTTTGCCCTGATCAGGAAAAGACACACACAACAGTTAGAGAAACTAGGAACAGATTCACTTATGGTTTTACTCCTGGACAGCCACAAGGGCAAACTCACTTAAGACAAGAGCCTCATTCAACTAAATCTTCTTCTAAGAACTAAGTTTCTTGTAGGCCTTTTTTTCCTCCCCCCAAAAACTGAAGAAGACTGAATATGCCCATGACATCAGCGCTAATGTATGGGTTGTATAGTGTGTTGGTGTATAGGCATGTGTGTTAATAGACCATGACAACAGCAGGACAGCTGCAGGGTCAGACAGACAAGCTGTAGAGGCCAAGAGGACAGATATGTTGTATAGACCACACACATACACACACACATACATGTCTGCTATCATGAACAAATATTCAAAAGCCATTTTAAATTCATGTAATATGACGGTTTGTATTTTCCCTTACTGAAAAGGAAAATATAATCATAACATCAAATTTAAAAAAATAAATTTTCCCTTGTCAAATACGTAATTACCAACACTGTGCACATGTTAGGTATTAGTACCTCCATGGCACATCCATTATAACCTTGTGTATAACCCCACTGAAATAGAAAACCTATAGCAAACTGTACTTTTTAAATACATTTAAAGTTTTAACATTTTCCACTGAGGGAGAGATTAGCCGGGGTGACATACAAAATTCCTGAAATAACCGACTCTGATTTTACAATGTACTGCTATAATGTAATGTAATGTAATACTTTATACGTTTATCTCATCTCTTGTTTGTTTATGTTGTTTGGTATTTTGTGCTTATTTAACACTTGAACAACGGATGTATAGGGTCCCGTAAAATGGCCTAAAAAGCATATTGGTAATAAAAATATTGATTTTTTTTAAGAAACTTTCAGACACAGTACTCAGAATAATTCTTGCATAAAAAAGATACACACATACCTATACACCCCCACCCAACTCCTGAGCCTATTAAATTTCTCCCCATATTTCTCTTCTGCCCTCAGTTTACAGCCCCCATGGGCATCCACTGTGGCGTGTGGGGTGTTTGCCAAGCTGCCAGGCCCTCTGTGACACCCAGGGTGGCCTTTTCCACTGTCACACACTTTCTCAAACACACACACTATTCAGCCTATTCAGTCGCTTGCATTCACTGTCTGTCTCTCTCTTTCTTACACACACACACACACACACACACACACACACAGACAGACACCCTTGCTGTTCTCTCTGTGTGGTGAAAATCAAAAGGTCAGCTAGCTGAGGGCAGGGATTAGGCAAATGCTTCTCTTAGAGGAGACCACAGTGGACAGGGCCAAGACCATAGCTGCTCTAACCTTTCATGACTTCACTAGCCAGCTAAGTGACAACTTGGTTAGCCAAGGGAAACTTTATTAGAATCCCAAAAGATGCGGTTGTCCAAAGTCGCATCTAAATATTTTTTCTATCCTGTCTTATCCTGCCGATCTTCTTGTAACTAATTTACATAAGCAACTAGGAATCTAACAAAGTTCAGGTAAAGAAAACTCATTAAACCTACAGCAAAAAGTAAGTATCTGACTGCATACTAAGCACAAAACGCAGGTCAATACTGGCCTTACAGTGAAGAATTGGACTCCAGTGAGGTGTTAGCCAACTATCTGCCCACACATTATCCAGAACAACTTGATACGTTGCTGCAGTTCAGTATATCAAAGCTTCCTCTAGCAATAAAAATTCGCTTTATGCAGGTTTAAACTCATAATTGTTCTTGTCTATTGTAAACCTTTATTGTGTTCTACTCCAGTGTACAGAGCAGAGTGCTGGAGTCTTCAAAGTTTTATATATCCTCAAGGTGTCAGAGTACTGCAAGTGGATACATGTCAGCGTTATGTAGAAATGTGCAGTTAGGTAGTGTTGTTTCACTGAGTCACTTCACTTTTTTTATTCCCAAAAACATTCACAGAGTCATATTGCCACTGTGTGTGTATGTGTGTGTGTGTGTATATATATATATATATATATATATATATATATATATATATATATACACACATACACACACACACACACACACACACACACACGTATAAATAAATATAATGCAACAAATGCATGTTTGTCATGCTTTGTGTTCACAAAACATTGCCTTGCCTGAAATCAGACTGACTGCACTCTACAAGTACCACCATGCCCATATGAACCAAACATACACACCGAGGCTTAAGAATCAGCTTTTAAAGGTATTCAGCGTGTGATAAAAACACATCTTGACATTCCTTTCTCTGTTGGCAACATGTGCACAGGTTTGTTTATATGTGCCTTTACATGCATGTACACAGATGCATTTAAGGATAATTGTGCATGTACGAGGGCACAGACATAATGGTGGGACCTAATTGGTTGGCAGTGTGTAGCTGCTCTCTGAGGAAGTGTGAGCCTCAGCTTGTCAGAGTAATCGCCATCATTATGCCACTTTCTCAGCCTGACAGCCTCCTTTTATCCACTCAAGCAAGTGTGTGTGTGCTGTCTGTTACATCATGGGCACACAAAGAAAATAGCTCGTTGAGGAAGGCACCATGCTGATTGACTCTGGGAACCGCTGAATTAGAACCACACATACAAATACAAGCAGGTTTTCTTTCATTCTTTCTTTTTATGACAGCATAAAAGGTTGGCTGAGGAGAAGTGTCATGATAAATCAGAGAATCTGTGAAGCATATTGTGCATGGCATCCTGTTTTACTTGACAGTAAGAATCAACATATATACTTTATGTTACTTATTTGTGCTGGAGGGATACCACAGTACCATCATAAAGAATCCAACTTGCTTTGTTCTGCAATTTGTGTTGTTGCTGCCTAAACTTAAAATGTTTTAAATGATCACCATCTGATTTTTTTGCTGAATTCAGTACTGAGTCAATAACTCTTGTAAACATTTGCAAGCAATTACAACCTCAAGTCATCTCAGATACATCTGTGTCAGTTTACATTTCAGGAGTTTTATCCAAATCTAACATGATGCCATAATCAAGCTCAAGGTCAAGCTCAAGGTCAGGCTGATCTTACATTATGCCAACCATGACCAACCTTTTCTCATAAAAAACATCTTTTTACATGCACTTATTTAGCATTAGCAACACATGCTTTCAACCTTGTACAGTTTCAGACAACACATACCCCATGGTAACTAAAGCATAATTAAGTCATAGTTGCTTTCAGGCATGTAAAACTACTTGGCTAAGGGAAGGTGAAGATTGTTGTCAAGTCTGTGCCCCGTCCACTTTGAAGTCTCGTTGTGCTTTCATCACACTACATCTGGCACTGGCACTAAATGTTGACAATGAATGTATATCACTATTGCAAATTAGCTGCATATGGATGGAATTTGTGGGAAACAAGCTTTGAGTTATAAAATAACAAAACAAATGCGGGGGAAAGTCAAGGGGGTGAACACTTTCTAAAGAGACTATGAATTGATTTTTTTTTTTTTTCAATTTGGAGAAAGCCAAGGATGTGAAAACAAAGATCCTGCCCTGTTGTTCTAGGTGTTTTTGTTCTTCTAAACGATGAAACATTTTGACAGTTTTCAATTAATGTTGAATTAAATGGGTGACGTCTATGTCAGACTCACCCACAACCATGATGTTGAGCTCGAAGCCCTGCTTCATGGCCTTCCTCCTCATCTGCTCCAGGATGGCATCGATGCCCACGTAGCTGAAGTCACTGCCATGGGTCTTCTCTCCTTTAGCTTGTGGGTTGGGAGGGTGAGGCTTGGTGGTCTCAGACATGTTGCTGTGGCTCAGATTGACCTCTGACCCTGAAGGATGCAGATTATAGAGAAAAGACAAAGAAATTACAAGATGTTATTGTTAATTTAGGTCTTAGATTTTGTTCTGATTTTAATTTCAACGTACAAGCACGAAGCACAATTGGTTTTGAATGCAGTTAAATGTATAGTGTGCAACTTGCTAATAAAAATGTTGGCAGTGAAAGCAACTGCATGAACCGGTACATATATGCAAATGAAATCATATAAACTGCATAACAGACTAAAGTCAGTGTGAAGATACAGATCTCAGCGGTCCATTTCCTGTGCGAAACAGGATATACCAGACTTTAAATTTACATTTATGAGCACTCGCTGTATACAAGACAGCACTGAAAGGTGATGATCTGTCATTACGCTATCTGCCAAAAACCCAACAGGACGACACAGGCACACACATGTGCAGATGTGCACGTACACCTAAAACAACAAGATAAACTTTCCCCTAACCATTCGATAAAGAATTATTGTTTTCCCAGTGGTCCTTCCTCCAGTGCATACATTCAACTGTAAAACTAACCAATAAATCTTGTGCGAACAGACACACAGCTGCACCTTAATGATGCATAAAGTTCGACTATCAACCAAGTCATGTTTGCAGCACAGCCCACAAGAGCAATTCTGACTTTTCAGTAAAGAATTATGTGGAAGCAAACCAAAGTGAAGCATTACAGCTGTAGATTAGAAGTGAATTTCATAATCACAAAAGAATAAGGAAGACAAAATGGGCAAACTTTTCTGGGAGAAAAAATAACTACTAACTACAAATTATGGCTTACCTCACTTTAAGGAAGATCAACTGCAGGAAGACGATGGCTGTGTGCCAAGGCACTGCTGCAACAAGCAAACTGAAACACAGCTCAACTCTGCCAAATGTGCTGGTATGGGCAGAGACTTACACTTCTTAAGACAACATTTCCTGTGCTGTGACACAAGAATTTGTCGTATCGTACGTGTGAGGTTTGCAGCCACAGACACTGCAAACCAATCACCTGTAAGCTTTTTTGCTGAAGAACACAACATTTTTGCAACATTATGCCTGTTGGTGATGTGAATATAAATGAAGCACAAAATAACAGTGGAACATTTTCTGATATCTAACTTTCCTGCTCAGAGTTTTGCCTTTCTGGGCACTTAGATAAGATGGAAAGTGTGAGATGGAGGTACAGGAGACAGTGGGAGGCTGTGAAAGTGATCTTGCTAAGAGTATTAATTTTTCAGAGCTTTTACTACAACTATGAAGTACAGACTCTCCAGAAGAAAATAATCCCTTCTTTTGGCTCTTTGTGACTTTGTCGTGGGAAAAGTGTTGCTAACAACCACTTATGCAGCCCTTGAAGTGCTGTGGGTGATTTTAATTTAAGGGCACAACTGGGATGTCTCACAGAACACACACACACACACATTTACGCACCGAGGGAGGTTGAAAGTTGATGGAACATCAGTGTAACTACCTCTTTATTAAACAAAGTGAAATCAAAGATGAAATCAAAATACCTTGTTCTTCTCCAAGAAAGACAAAAGAGCCACAATTCTGGACCATGAGGAAGGGTACCACACTTTCAACAGTCTCCAACTTTCAATTCTCAGACAGTCTAATGATTAACTGATGAACTGTGCTGGCTAAAACTCAATTAAATCCACTACTAATCCTGGGTATATAAGAAAAATGCATCCCCCTGTGCCCATCATCACCATCGTCAGTAAATGATGAGTATACACAACCAAAGAGACAATTTCATTTTATGCTAGGACATTCATTTTATCAGTAAAAAAAAAAACAATGCTGACATTCAGGAGTACAGTTCAGTCTGTGCTGTAATACGAACCCTCTGTTAATACCTCATCACAGTGAGCTGATTTAGTGCTGCATCGCTGCCCTCAAGAAACGCCGACACAGAAATGCAGTGTTTTGGAAGTGATAAAATAAGCTTGAGATATTTGGATCAGTTTATCTTTAGCCTTGGAGACAGGTTTGCAAATGTTCGCATAGTGTCACAAAGCATCGTTTGGCTAGCCATGCACTGAACTCCATTACACTGAGCCGATTGCATTAGTAGCCTTTTGAGTGACAGAATGCCGATTAGCTCTAATGACACGGGCTACTTCAGGTCTGCGGCCAAACTGCCTCCTGTGCACCATGGCCATGCCAGCTATGCTGGGCCATCTGCTGGCTTACATGGCTGCTCTCTAAAAGCAGACAACAGTCAAACTCTAGTAGAGGCAAACAAACAAGCTTAGCAACAAGAACTTGTGCAATGAGAAAAGGAAGAACAAAACGGCAGTGCCAGGAGACTTGAAAATATTACCCAGCCTAACAACCACACTGCTGCTTTGATATTCACTTCTCTTCCTCATGTAGTCCAACTGAGCATTTTAATTTCCATCAGCACTGCTTCCTGATGATACCCCTTTCATTCTCAGGGCTAGCGATGAACTGGCCATTAGCAATTGTCTTTCACTGCCTTTTTACATCATTATTTGTGTACCGGATGGACTATTCTGCCATTTGCATCTATAACAGCCTCTGAAGTGTGTCATCATGAGTCAGATCTGCTTTTGAGCGTTATGATGCTCTACAAAGAAAGGGTTGATAACCTTTGCCATAGCGAACTACATTTCTGGATGAGTAACCTCTCTGTTACAAATGAACAGAGACATACAGTATGACTCAGATCACGACTCAGTGACCTCAGCCGTTGAATCCAAACTGCTCTCAAATGAGACCAACCCAACGGATGCATCGAAATAGAACAATGTATCAGACATGGGAGAGTTCAGTGGAATAGATTCCCTTCGAGGAGCAGTGTTTTATTTAACTGAAGCCAAAAAAAGCCACAGTGAGCCAGCAGGGTGCACAGTTCATTCAGATGAAAAATATAGGAATCTGACCTGTGCAGACGACCCAACAGGTGCATCAATGAACCTAAACTGACCCCTCCATGAGTATACACATCAAAATAGTTCCAATTTCCCTTCATCGCTACAAAGTCTCAAAACGAAAACAGTATTTGTGAAAAGTGCACACAGATGTTGTGTGAAGATTTATTCCAATAAATACACTAGGCAGAGGATATTTTTTTGCCCCATGACATACAAAAGAGGAACTTTTAGCTCATCTGAAAGCTTTGTTTAATGAATGGAGATGAGTTCAGGCTTTTTCTTTGCATGAATGGATAGATCCCATCAAAGAGATGACTCTAGTCCTTTATCTTCAAATGAGGGCATTTGTAGTTGAATTGAGGCTGTTTCAAGTTGTATTACTGGCATTTTTATATGTATCCTTACTTTTCTCTGAAAGACAAGGCCATTCATATTGCCTTATTAATAAAAAAGTGTCTGCATGTCAAAGTGCTTGTATTTCACACAGTACTCTATCAAAAATGAGTTTCTGTCGTGTGTTTTATCTGCATTATGGTAGCCGTTTAGTTTCCTGTTTGTCACTGAGGGCTCCCCAGCAGACAAAACCACAGCATTTACATCCGCACTAAAAACGTTTGTAGCTTAAAGAGGTACTCCACCAATTTTACAGTCATTTTAACAGAAAGCCTGCGTTTCAAACTTGGGGCATGGAGTACCAAGCTGCATTGTGGGCATTTTACGATCCAGTATTTTGGATCATGACCCACACTGGGGATATTGTACAGTACCAGTGTATATTAAAGTAAAATAAGTAATTACTGTGTGTCAGTGTCATTACTGTGGTATGATAGGCTTCCAAAAGACTTTCCATCATTGTATTATTTTAGATAAAATATAAACATGATAAACTGTGCAGTCTTGAAGTGAAAGAGTACGCAACAGATTTCTTGGAAGACATTATACTGCAGCACAATACAGCAGAATTTATTTTTGTCAATCCTGAACGCCAGCATAGCTCAGTGGAGACCAGAAAACACACTACTGCTTTCAGGCAGCATTCTTGCCTGGCCTCAACCTTCACAGGACAGTAATGCATAATGTTGATATTTCAAAAAGTATGTAACTTGCAAACATTTAGCTGACATGAATCAGTAACCACTATCCTGAAGCATCAAACACACTTTGTTCCTTCCTTAATCTGACCTGTAATCTAACCCTACTGGAAAGCTAACCCAAAGTGCTCCCCTTTAGTTCAGATACAATTTTCTATTTTGCTGTAACAGAGAATCCCCTTCCCACTCTAGACTCACACATAACTCAACACTCGCCTCTCAATCCCTTCATTAAAATGCCATCAGGCAAATCACATCCAACCCTACATTTAAAAGTTCACTGAGTGGAACTTGAATGTGTCAATGCCAGACACAAAGCCTTCATTGTGTTTTGAGAAGCCTCCTAGAAACCAAAGAAATTCCCTTTCTTCCATCCACAAGCACCACTTCACCACTTTTCAGCCCTGCTTTAAATTAGTAGGTTTTGTATGTTATTGCTTAACTCCAGCCCTGACAATATCAGTATGGTAAATATCCTACAGAAAGGGAAAAAGACAGGGTGGATGAGACAAGAGACAAAAAGAAATAAGCAAAATGATTCATGGCAAGTGCAACATGTAATCAGTGCAGATCAGCCAAATGGTTTAAATTGTGTGGTTGATGACTGATGCTCTACATATTGAACTGTCTGTGTGTGATGATTTTAAAGCTGCCCATAATTTATTGTCAGTTTTGGATTAAAACACCTCACAAATTTTGCCTACAGTTTTAATGTATATGCTATCCTCAAGCTGATGTTTTGCTCAGTGTGTGTGGAAAACATTGCTGCTGTCACTGCAGGATACAGTTGCAAGAAAATGAGACAGGAATTTAACTTTGGTGCATTCAGTATACATCATAATTTGTTATTTTTTACTTTGAATTTCTCTTAAATAATGTCTTGAACAAATGCATTGTTTCTAGTGATGTCTGCAGCCGGACAAGGGACTTGGTTTTCTTCTCCTCCCTGCCTTCAGTCTGTGTAAGCATATGTTCAAAAGCTGTACAATAATTCCTTAGGGGGTTGTGCTTTGGGAAAAGAAGGTATAATGTCTGTTCTTCCACTCACACACAGTTACTGACAGCTCTTGAACCCTGTGTGCTATTTGCTATTCTATTTTCTTTAAAACGTGGTTCCCATAAGGTGAAACCTCTGAATATTCCCTTTCCTAAGTGTGTATGTGTGTATCTATGTCAGTGTGTTTTTCTGTTTGTCCTCCATTTGTCCTCTCTTTTTTAAACCGGAGATGACATTTCCACCGGCCCTTTGGTGGCTACCTCTAAAAGATGAAGAGATCGTTAAGTTCTATGCCTGCTGCCGTCTCGATGAGATGGATGGAGGGTCCAGATTGAAGGCAGCAAGGAGTTGACTGACAGTCATAAGTGTGTCACATGAATACAGGATTAACATATGCACAATTTAATATCATTTCTGGAGTAGTTTTATGAGTATGGTCAGGTAAAGAATTAGATTTTTTCACACTTTCAAATGAGAAATAAACCAAGTCATCTTGGGACACGAGCACAATAAAACACATCACAACCATTCCCAGTGCTATTCTAATGGCAATTTCCCTTTTAATGAGCATAGGCACTAATACATTTAGTACAATGAAGTATAAGACTACAGTGGCTTACCCCCAATTGTGACAATAAGACACACAATCTGTTATGCAGAGCATATAGATGGCTGACACCTACAGTGCAGAGCAGTATTTCACAGGAAGAGCTCTACCCAAGAATATGACATCAGCAATAAAAATGATGAGTTGATCAGTTTTCCTTCTCAGTTTATATTTCCTTTATAAGTTTACATTTTGCTATAAATGCTTCTACAACAATACTTCAACATTTGCAAAATAAAAGCTTGAATTCTGAAGCTAAACACAAACTACACTTGTCCAATGTCCAAGACAACATCTTTGAAGTAATCATAACTACAAACTCCGCTAGAAGTTGGCTTTGGACATCAAATAGCAGCACTTATCAGCTACAGTATGTTGAGACCTGGCAATTGCGTTCTGATATGCATGTCTTCAAAGAAACACTAGACTTCGAATCATCCGTGCCCATATGACAGATGCATTGGTCAAAGAACTGTGAAAGCATTCATGTCAGGGAGTATAGTCAATACAATGACAGCATGAGCCAAACACAGGATCAGTAGCCACAAGTTTAAACAGACAAGAAGAATGTGATACCATATTGTGTCAGCGCTTACAATCATGATTCACTGTGCTAGCTGAAACTCCCTTCGAAGTCACTTTCCAATAGGTGTTAATATTATGTTGTCTACACCCTGTAATGGTCTGATATAGGGCCAAGCACAATTTTGCACGCTACAAAAAAGAAGAAAAGTCTGTCTTAAATCTCTATGAAAGCATTTTCCAGCTTTTGCCTGGTGTGGTGACTTCAATGTCAAGTGTATGCATGTTTCTAAAAGGAGCACAGGCCTGTAGCTTAATGCTACACTGCGTTCTGTTTGAGGGGGATAACATGTTTATAGCAGTTAGTGACAGAGTGAGGTCGACAGAAGGGAGCTGGGAGGATAGGAGGTGGTTCTCACTGAGCTGTCATCCACATCCAAGAGGAAATCCTTCTCACTCAATCCCTCATCCGTACTTTGAACCAAAGGAACATGGCGATTAAAACTCCTGCCGTGTTTCTCCGTAATAACAACTCCCTGCCACGTAAGACGAGACGACGAGGTATGGTGAAGTTGATGACTGCTACAGCTGACACATACAGGCATTGGCACTTCTGAAAAGGTCTGAAGAAAGCTACTGGGCCACTACGTCTTTCCACCTTGTCACTTGCATCGGCCCACTAAGAATGCAACCCCTGGCCTAACGTGGAGCAAAGCCGATGGAGTTGAGTCATGTAGAAATACAGCTCTCCACGTGGAAACATCTGGTATTTTTGCTAATGACCTGTCCCAAAACACATCAAAGATTGAAAGGGTGAGAAGAGATGGACAGAAAGAGCTGTAGATGGAGGGTCATTGAGGTAAAGTGCACGACCAGGGAGAGTAGAGATGTGAGGTAAATACTACAATAACAGTGATGGGCTGCAAAACACAACAAGAGTGGGCGTGGTTTGGATCGATAAGCAGAGTACTGTAAGCAGAGACTGAGAAAATGAGAAAGCAAAGCCCAACACAGCAGGCCAGTCATTGTGGCACTGAGCACAACTGTAAGAGCCTTCTGTTCTGGGCAGCTCTCCATACTGTAGGCTAACTAACCACAGCCATTACTCAAAGCCCAAACATTTCTGAGAAAGATGGAAGGGGAACAAGGAGGGTCCAGCCGCACACTCATCCACAGCTGCAGTAGAGGAACTGGTACAGGGTAAAGGACATCACAACCACCAAGCATGGTGCAAGTAGAGAGGGGCTGGCTGTTTCAAATATTTCAGCGGCGGATGCTGCATAGCTGTTAATGAGAGCTGACTTCTGAACTTGAAGATGGAAAGGCGCATTTCTTTTTCCTTTGTGTCGCACCACTAAGTTAGAATCCATTAAACATACTGTTAACTATGTCTCTTCATCAGTTCACTTTACAAACATGTGTATAAATCCAAGTGCAAACAGAAACAGACAACAAGAGATACAAGAATGAGTGGACCAAACTGTTGTATCAAGAGTTTGCCAAACAGCACAAGATGTTTTTAATAAGTTCTCAAGTGCAAGTTTTCTAATTTAAATAACCATGTGGTGTTTGTGGAATCCAGGGACTAAATTCCGTAAATTCATCTTAAAATAATCTAAAACACTGTGATGGATGACCCATAATGCCTTGAGGCATAATACTGTCACAACGCTGTAGACGAGAGCACCACAGACCTCGACTCCTCCAGGGCTGGCAGGCCCACAGCCCGTCACTTCTGACAGGACATGACATGTCTGACTTCCTCCCTCCTGTGACATACTATACAACATAAAACATCCTCCCACTGCAGGCAGCTAGAGCGATACACAGCACAAGACATTTTGTAGAAATGTGGTTCCATTTTGACTAACTATTGTATTTCACAAAAGACTGCCAGTTTTTCTACATCAGTGTGCTGATGAGGGAAATCAAAAAGAACAACATTACATAAGAACTACACTATTCACTTGCTGACAGGAAGACAACAGCAAAAGGAACAAGACTTTTATGCACATGGATACAATTAGCTAGAGGACTACGAAGACATCCTGTAATGTGGGAAAGAACACTTTTTGACAAACACTCCGGTTGTTTACCGTAAAACATGTTCATGTGTCTCCTTCAGGGAAAATTCTTTGGTCAAAAACATGGGCCAAAAGTGCACTGAATTGCCCAACATGATGGGAACAAGAGGTTGTATTCTACACAGGAGTGGATTTCCCTTTGAATCAGGTTTGAAATCTTTGCACATGCAGCATTTAAGGTTTCTTAGAAATAGTATTTCTAAATGGACAGCTGTGTGAATTTATTCCACGCATCAGATCTCAAACAATCCTAATGAAATGTTTCTCTGTGGTTGATTGAATTACTTATCAACGAGCTAATGTGATTAGCAACACAAAACAATGGCTGATTGGCTTTAACTGGCGTCTATTGTAAAGCACATTGTAATAATGCTTTATGCAAATCAGATACGAGGCAGCATTGGGAAATTGCTGTATCAAATGTATTATGTGCTAAGCTCCAATATACAGACACTGCAGGCTGACTACTGTGGGAAAATAACAACAAATTATTTTCTTAATTCAATATCGCTCTGCTGGTATTGTGACACTGTTTCAGTGACTTGAGGGTAGCACCCAAGCACAATTTATTTGTGCAGTAGTATCAAAGTGCAAGGTAAAAAGCATCACTTTTTAGAACATGTCTGATAATGCTGCTACATGGCTAGACTAGAGCAGAAGCTCTAGTTTTTATGTTACTTCAGACTTGACTGGGATTTCTGGGTGTAGCATCAACAAAGCAACTATTCAGGCACTGTACTGCAAACTGTGTAAAAGTAGACCATGTGATGCACTGAAAACACTGAACAGCTGATATTTCAAAGGTTTTGTTGACCTCCAGGGCACAAAATTATAGTTAACCACAACCTCTTTTTCTTCCACCAGAAGCAACTGACAAGAGTTACAAGAGGAATCTTACTATTCCCTGTGGAAGAGCAAAACTCAAGCAAAACTGAAAATACAACATGTTCGACTCTTCAACTCTCCTTGAACTTGGCAACAAACTCTCTGGAGAGCGGACACAAGGGATTGTCAAAGTTAAATCACGTCAAAACAGCTTGGCTCTATCAGTGCCTGGCAAATCCACTGCACTAGATCAAAGTCAGTGACGAGAGCTTAGGCTAAAGGAGAAAACATGTCTAGAGAGAGCTCTGGAGTCCAGAGTAATAGGGTTGATCCTGATTGGTCAACACTCTGCCCCATTATGGCCAATTGATTATCCATGCATGCTCCAGTGCTGAAGACACAATGGGAGAGAAAAGGAGAAGGGAGGAGAGGAGAGGGAAGAGAAGGGGGGTGGGTAATTCTCACCCCCCAAACTCTCTCAGATGGCTGAACAATGGGAAAGTATACAGGAAAAAAATTAATTACAAAGTACAAGTACTGCACGATAAATTGCCTGTTTTTTTCTACAGATCTCCTCCCAAAAACACCCTCTCCACATCTCAGCCTCAAAACATTTTGTACACAGCACACAAGAGACACCTAGCAAACTAACTCCAACAGCCTCAGAGCACCAATCCATCTTGCCCCCTTTCTGTTTCTCTCTCCCTTTTATCTCCTTTCTCCAGCATCATTTACAGCTCCATGTAATCCTTGTAAGACAGAGAAGCACACGGCAAACATAAAAATCAACAACTCACCCAGCCCTTTCCTCTCCTTCTCTTTACTCTCTTCCTCTCTCAATCACAGCTCCAGCTGGTGAGACTGGACTGCTGCTGCTCCCCTAGCCACGCCCACAGCTCAGTCATGTGACTGCCATCCCAAGTGGCTGGAGAAGGCATTCGCCTGCCACACCCCTCATTCAGAGAAAGTGAATGGAGAACATTGTGGACAGGCTGTCTCAAACCACGTGCGATTAAGTAAACCCACTAGAGGAAAAGCTGTATGTGTATGTGTAGGTCAGTTTAATCAAAATAAAAGATAGTGGGAGAGTGTGGCAAAATACAGAAACATTTATTTTCTCAGCATGTGTGCCCATGTGTTTGCACAAGACAAGAGGCCATCTGCTCTCTCCCTCCCATTTAGGAGGGTATTAGATTGTGTGTGTGTGTGTGTGCGCTGAAAACATTTGGTGATCTCCCTCCTTAAATCCTTCCTCCTTCTCTCTGACACACACACACTAAAGCCATGACTAAAAGGGAACATTTCTAAGTTTAGAAAAGTAAAGAGAAGTTCAGAGCGTTACATCAGAAGATGGAAACAATCCTCATATCTGAGCCCTAAATATGAAATTAAAAACTGTAGATGATTCACTTAGCTTAGACTGCTAGCATAGTTTAAATAAACCCTCCTACCAGCACATCTAAAGCTCGGCTAGTTTTTTTTTCCTTTATGCTAAGCTAAGCTTACTGTCTCAGGCTGTTGTTCATTTTTAAGGAACAGACATGAGTCAATCTTCTCTTATATATATATATATATATACATATACACACATACTAATATATATATATATATATATATATATATATATATATATATATATATATATATATATATATATATATATATATATACACATATATATATATATACACACACTATATAATATTCTATATATATATATACATATTTATATAATATTCTATAGTATATAGAAAATATACAATATGATCATATTTCCCAACATTTCATACTCATGTATGAACAACTTGAGTGTGTCAATTGGCACTGGAGTCAGTATTGGCCGCAAAACCGATGAAAGTTTCCAAAACCCAAATGTTCTCTGGAAATATGCATTGCTCTTGTGTACTTCCTGTGTTCCAGTTCACCCACAACACAGAGTCACATTTATCACAGCCAACCCGCTGACTGCAAAACACGGACGTAGTCGACATGTGAAAATAATTTTTTTAGAATAAGAATAGAAGTTTTTTAATTAAAGAATAGTTAATAAATGGTTATAAAATGGGTTTGCTCTTGACTGACTGGAAGGAGTGAGTGATAAATTTGTTCCTTTGTTGACGTGGCTCTTCTTTTTTCCATCAGCATACAGCCGAAGCCTGAGAGAGGGTTTTTATAACATACAGCAGAAAATGCTTCCTTCACCTCAAAGGTGGAGCTGAATCGCAGATTTGGCTGTGGTTGCGTTGTGTATTTTTATCAGGTAATCTGTGCTGCACATTATTAGAACACTTATTATTATCAGCTTCCATTTACAAGTCTTATAGGTTTTGTGTGCTATGCAGTTGACTTGATTTAACACTGAATAATTTTAGATTTAAGTGGGTTTTACACAATTGTTCAGTAATATAACATGCTTTGCAAGACAATAATTTATCTTGTGGACTGTGTATGAACAGCAAATAGGTGTCCACAAAGTCTTGGCTTCAGAATTTAAACAGTTTAATGGGGTGTTGGTTCAGTTTCAACTATCACTGCTCAAGCTTGTCAATATTTTATAAGCTAGGGTATTAGGTAGATTCACTGCAGAAAATCAATTAAGTGTATGACTTTCTCTCAGCAGAATCTTTTTTATGAGATCAGGATCCTAAATCTGTCACTGGCCTCCAGTGTGGAAACAGGACAGAAAATAAATGTTTTTACTGTCCAGCAAGCCTGAAGAACAGTCTTTTTGAGGTTCTTGGCAAAAACTCTGGCACGTTCCTGTCATATATCTCTTTAAAAAAAACAAAAAAATATTTTCCATATAGATCTCACTAAACAATAAACAATGCTGTCATTGAAAGCCTCCATGATTATCTGAAGTTGCCATTTCCTCTTGGAGAGGACTCCTGTATGTTAGGAGTGTTATTTTATTAGTCGTCCTGAGAGCCGAAAAAGCAGCTCTGAGCAAAAGATTTATGGCAAATAAATTAAATTAGGACCTAAGCCTGGTGATTGGCTGTTTAAAGCAATATGTGTGCATGTACTTTGCATTGCCAGTTTACATCGTCATAACAGAACAGGCACTTCTTCACTAACACATTTCAGAAAACAGCATAATAAAACCGTTGCATGAGTTAGATTCCCCATCAAAATGCCCTTGCAGATTTCAATAACAAAACTCAACCAGGCGTCAGATTTTCTTGCAATGAAGTCATGTGCTTTCTGCTAAACTCAAATTAAGGGATTTTTGCTTGTTTCCTCATTTTTCCTTTTGAAACACGGTGGCCATTTCGGCTGGACCCACTCAAACATTTGGTAGCATCAAATCATGTGGGCTGGAGAGGTAACTGAAGACTAATATGCGGTGATGCCTGGTATGTGGTGACCCTCACTGGAGAGCTCTGCGAAAGGCCTGGAGGTCAGGAGTGATTGCTGAAGGCCACCAAATCAGGGCAGAGCACATATGGAGCTGATTAAAAGAGCCACCTCCATGATTCAGCTGAGGGGGAGAGCTGAAGGAAAGGCAGAAGGGAAGAAGAAGGAAGAGAGTAAGGGAAAGAGGAGGGAGGGGGAAGAGATGAAGTAGGAGGAGGAAAAGGGGGTGAGGGTGGTTGGAAGAGTAAGAAGCAAGCGGGAGAAGAGGAAAGAAGAAGACCATCTGGCTTGGCCTAGATACCTACAGGGAAGATAGCTGGGTCTGTTGGAGACTTCCTGTTGTGTATGTGTTTTTTTTCTTTTGCTGTGGTTGCTCTGCTCCACTGTGGTGCAAATGGAGACAGCATGTGTGTGATGAGTGAGGATGGTTTATCTCAACACCCTAAAGTGGCCTCAAAGACTCAACCTCCCCCCTTGACTGAAATCACTGAACATACATTAACAGTAGAGATGGATCTATCTGTGTATATATCTTCTATTGACAGTAAAATACTTCACTCCTCCAGGTTTAGTCCTCAGACACCAGCGTGGACATTTTACCTCAAGGTTACAATAAATCAGGCACGTGTTGCCTTTTTCAGCAGCTTCTTACTGTACTAACCGTGTAAAAACTTTTTTTGTGGTTTGAGCATTTGTTTATGGTGTCGTTTGGTCTGTTTTAAGCAAACAAAGCTTTCCCAGCTGGGCTGCTTAATACTGAGAGCTAGCATCAAGGGCTTAGAGAGAAGGAGAGAACAAGTAGCCCTTACTGCTCACCATAAAAGCATTTTCTCTTTTAAATCAAACCACAGCAAGTGAAAACTTGTTTCTTCAACTCAAGAAAATAAAACAAGGATTTTAAGAGGAAGTGTAGAAGAGTTTCCAGTAAGCACATTTGTTACATCAATGTTTGCGCTAAAAAAAGGGAAGGGAAGAAACGTTTAACCAGCACATTGGGATGTTTCTGTGCATCCATGTTCCACATTCCCATCCGAAGAAGATACATCCTGCCTTGACTTGATTGGCCTTAATGGAAACCAGTTGTCCCTCTTGCCTCTACGGAGTGATAGTCTAAAATATTCAAGCTCCCCCACAGACACAAAATACAAAACAGATACTCACAAAGAGCTTCCATCTCATGGTTGTTCTCTCTGCAAGTAGAAGTCATCTCTCCTGTGAGCCGGCCCTTATCTGTCTCTTCCCTCTCTTGCTACCCGTAGGATTTAGCAAGAAAAGAAAGAGTCTAGAAAGCCTCCGAATATTTCCCAGCCCCTTAAGTTTTGTCTATGTTGCAGCTACTGTTAAATTCTTTACTACTCTGCAGACGAGCAGGTGCTAATCTAACTAACTACATTTCCTGATGCGCACACACACCAACATGAACTCTTTATTTCTATGTTGTGGAGTCAAAGCCTTCCCTGATGAACAATAAACACAGCGACTCCAAGGGATCGGCCTTCTGGGGAATCCCTGGCCCCTCGCTGGATCTGCGGGGGCGAGGGACAGGGATGACTCAACTCCAAGTGAAGGCGGAAGGAGCTCTGTGATTAAACTCTTTGTGCGGTCGCTGCACATCTTCCAGAAACATAGCCCAGTTATGATGTTAATTATCTATAATATAACCCTTCCATGTGCTGAGACAGGGAAGCAGATCGAGACAGAGAGAGAATTTCTCATGAACAGTGACCTTTTTGAATTGGCGTTACATTTGAAACGTGTTTGCCAGCACAAGAAGTACCTCAGTCTGCCACCGAATATTAGATTTTAGTTTGTCAGCACGTTACAGTGTAACTCATCTGAGGTGAATTTCTCTTTACCCCAAAACGTGAGTTATAAGTATGCTTTCTCCATCTGCGTCCTCTTCTACTAAGTGATGTTGATGTCTGCAGTCTGCTGTGGAGCATCACAAAGCACTTCACACCATCAAGGCCGGAGGTGAAATTTTGCCCAAAGATCCTCCAAGCTCCATTGCCAAGGCTTTTCTCAACAGATGGTGTTCTTCGAGGAAGCTAATTGCCCATAAACCACAAAGCTGCAGTCTCATTCTCTAAATAATAATTCTTTTATTCTCCAAATCCCTATCACTGCAAACCTTTGGTTATGAAATAAGATCCAATCTCAGATCAATGTTGTTTTTTCATGCTTTTAAAGTATCTACTAACTATTGCAAAGTTAATCCTTGAGTATCATTAAGGATTCAGTAAAAAGCCGCCCGTATAGTCCCATTACCTTTCTGAGAGACCAATCAGTCAGCTAAGAAACATGTCTGCACAAACCTCATTTGGCTGATCTAAAACATTAATCTGTGAGGTGGGAAAGGTAAGGGTACTCAAGTGCAAAAGAGGAAAGGAGGATTATTACAAGAAAATGTAGGTTTTACTTCCTTTCTGCCTGCATTGGACTGTTGCACAATGCTATGTTAAACAGTAAATGGCGTGTATTTTTCTTTTGGTTTATCTATCACTGGGCTTCTTTTGGCTATGGCATAACACCCCAAACTCTGAACTGTCTGTGGTTGAGTTGCATTGTGGGTAATGTAGGCACCAGGTTTTGACAAGGAAGAATAATGAGTTGAATAAAAAAGATGATTGATCCATTGAGTCCAACAATGTTACAGGAGTGCAATGCTAAATCTGCAGATTATTCTTTTAAACAGGCAAAGGTTTGCAACCAGAGCAAAGTGTTGTGTTTATTACTACAGCTATGAAATTCCTCTTCTGATCTGTTGCACTGATCAATGTGACCAAGTAAATTGACCCTTGTAATGATCAAAACAACGACATAACTGAGACTTTATGATGGTGATTCAACACACCAGCATTAACCAGATATCAAATGGCCAAAAGCTGGGATATAATTTTCTTAGGACACACATTCAACTGCACAATCAGTTGGTGTAACATAAGGGACAGACTGCAGCTTCTTACTTTCCATGTTCCACACATGTTCACTTCAGACAGACACAGCCTCGCACAAGAATCCCTCTGCCCCCTTATCTGCTCTCATCTATTAATTTCAGCAGATGGCAGGACAGTGGCGCAAATGGCCATCTGTGTGTCCACACACACACACAATTAATGTTTTTCCAGTATGTCCTCTATGAACCAACGAGTGGGCCAAACTTATTAGCAGAGAATGTGGAGAAAAGCTGACCTCAGATGAACCTTTTGTTTTCATTAAAACCACTCTGGGGTGTAAATATCAACAGAAAGACTGACCAGATTCACATATTTGACACTGTGAATACGTCAAAACTCAATCGTCATCAAGGGCCACAGCTCATCATCAGAACTGATTTTAAAGATAACAATGCATAATGCGTGCATATAATTGTATTTTACTTCTGTGTTTTTTTGAGTAAGACATTTTCATTGTAGGTCTACAAAATTATACCAAAAAGTATTTAATCCCTCATTTTTCCAGGCCAGCTGTATTTGATTAATGACACTGAAAAAGCATTCACTGGTTCATGCTTGCATGGTGTTTTTTTTTTTATTTCAAAGCCCTACGTTACCCCTGCTTCATTTCTTCATTTCTATGGCGAAGATAAGAGATATGATTTTCCCATCAGTTTCTTGGACAATGGAACCACGGCAGAGTCTCATATCTGGATAAACAGGAGGGAGGATTCACCTGGAGACGGACCAGTTAAATGAAGATAATGTCAACTGTGACTAAACGTTGTCTCACTTTGCTTCATCAAGCTTAAATGGCCCATACCCTATTATTTTTCTTCTATCTCATGTTGATGGATAATGTTGATAAAGGTGGTTTGTGTGTGTGTGTGTGTGTGTGTGTTTGTACAAAGTTAGACTGTTTCCCTTCGGAAGACAACGTGTGATAATTCTTCCAAAAGTCACGTCCTCACGTGCGAGGAGAGGAAGTGGAGTGTGTGTGTGTGTGTGTGTCCTAGAACATGTATGTGCTTTTACATGTATGTAAAGATGAAATGTGTGAATGTGTTGGCTTCACGGCATGCAGGAAAAAGTGAATGAAGAGGGCTGCGTTTTCTGCAGTTGTGGGTTAGGCAAAATGACTTAAGAGGACAAAGGTCTTTCTGCAGTGGTGGGAAACTTCTTTAACCCTTGACTTCCCCCCAGATGCTGAATGTAAACTTCAACTTCCGAAGGCCTTATTTGGGGTAGAGGGGAACTCGTGTGTGCGTGTGTGCGTGTGTGCGTGTGTGCCTGTGTGCGTGTGTGCGTGTGCATGTTCTTGAGTCTATTTATCTAGGGCAGAAGGGCTGTCTCTTTCCCATTTCTCCCAGTTCCACCCACCTCTTCCTCCATCATGTAAAAAAAAATGTCCCGTTTTGTTAATGTCCACACACTTCAAAAAGCTACAAGACATTGTTTGGAATGAGTGTCCATCTTAGTGATATATTGGAGTGTTAACTTTCATAAAACATGAACAGAAAAGGGGAGACATCTGTGCAATGCATTTCTACTTTATCAAGCTCATTCCTCTGAGAAAGAGGATGGCAGTACTAAAGATATCATTTAGAGTGTGCTTCTTAAACTGGCTTTAAAAGGGAAGATGTGCAGCTTTATTTCACCTGCAAGCCAGGTTCAGCATCTAAACAGCTTTCACCTGTCAAACACCGCCTCCTGGTGGCTTGTTTAGGAAGCACAACTGCTGGGAAAGTAATATTCAAGATAATGAGAAGCGACGCTTGTCATTGTCAGCACTGTGGGACATTTTTTAAATGAAAAGAAAACTGAACACTATTTGGCAGCTAAATCAAAGACAGTCAGGGACGATCTGAGACTCAGTGGATCATATTTTGATCATCTTAAGGCAAAAAAAGTATACATTTTTATCTTCAAATAATTTTTACATTTAATAAACATCTAGAAAAAACGTGTGCATGTGACGTGATGGACTAATCGACATGACCGCATCTGTTGTGACCATCTTCATAAAACAACTCTTCACCAAACAGCAAGAGCTGAAATGAATGAAACAATGAAGCATTACCCAGTTTTTGACTTTTATATACTGTTTGTTACGGTTTCTTTTCAGGATTAACTACAGCTTTTCACCTATCCCCTCCACTGATTGAGCTACCTTTACAATGAACAAATGTACTGTTTAGTGGTGCTATTTAGCATTTAAGAGGGATGGCAGCTGGTTTAAGTATCAATGTATTAATGTCACTAGTTCAATTACTGTAACATTAAGTTTATCAAATGGTCATTGAGTAAGGGAAGTCCTCTATGATCCTTCTTATGTTGTTTGTTTTGAAAAATCCAAGTTTTAAGACACTGCACACACAGCAAGGCTGAGCGATATGGTTCAAATTATTATCACAATATTAATGGGGATGTTTTGCTATTATGTATTACACGACATTAAACTCTTCACATGTGTAAAGCAAAAGCTTTAATAACAAATTTTGTTTGATTTAATTACACCTTCTCTGAATCAGTAATTTGGCAAACAGAATTTGCAGACCGGTAACATGATCAGAATATGATTCTACTGAAATTTGATTTTAATTGTGTCCTAGCAATAATAGAAAGCATTCTAAATGTGTAATCCCACATAGAACATCTGTGCTAACATGATGTTTTTTGCCTGATGTTGATGTATGATGTATGTATGATTTTATACACTCGATTGAAATGTCTTCTATTTCTATTTCAGCCCTTTGGCTTCCAATCTCCACTGCATTTATTTATTGATGCTGTATTGTTGTTGTTTACCTTCAATATAGTAATTGTGGGAACAAGTTAATACAAAGACATGGTAGGAATACTAAACCCTTGGGATTTGTTTTTAACTTCCTTAGACTATATCTTAAAGGGTATAACTACTGCATAGCCTCAGAGTTATGCAGCCACATATGCAACTTAGCAACAACGTTATTCTCAGTCAGCAACAGTTCCTTATCACAAGCACAAATTTTCTTTACCTCGCTCTCCTTTTTTTCTGGATAATTAGCCGGCAAGTCATACTGACTAATGGTCTGGGATCAGTCCAGAGTAATTATACTGGGAGAGGATTGACCTCAAATATGCCTTTGCCTGAGGGTCCCTGTATGTGTGTGCATGCTTGTGTAGGTGTGTCAGAGACAACAAAAGTAAGACAAAAAATTTGAGATGAAGAATGCGTGTTTGTGTGTGTGCCCTTTCCTGACCTATGGACAGGCAGAGACAAATCACCCTCTGTCCCGCTCTAGCCCCTCCTCCTCACTTTCAGAAGGTAAATCTAAATAAAAGACAAATGGCTTCACTTGCTCTTTCTTCCATAATGAATACACCTCAATTAGGAAAACAAATGTACTACAAGATAATATGCTTATTTAGGCAATGTAAGGACATATTCGAGTTCAGCATCCAGAATCTGTTAGGCTGAAATTAGGATATCTCTTTTGTTCTTTACCATCACAACAGGAAGACAGGACACAACGGCATTTCATGAAGTGACTCCTCAGTAACATCCTTTAAATAATCATTTCTTCCCTATAGCAGAAAGCAGCACTATCCATACGTAGCCTAGAGTTACTTTTCTCTCTCTTTAGTGCTGTAACATTAGTCCAGTTGTGATGGAAAGAAGAAAAAGTCCATCTTTGGGGTTTGAACTTTTTGTCCCTCCCTGTATCACAATAAAACACTAAAGGGGTTGCTGGATGTGACCCCAATGATAACCTACCAGTCTCATTACCCAACTGATAACTACACTATTTATGGTCAAACTCTCTATCTCACCAGTCTAGTTACAGTAATCAAGAAAAGTGCATCTTTGGTTTTAAAATGAAAGCAAATGTCAAAAAGGATCCAAGCCCAATTATTTTATCAGCTGTTTATGTTAATCTAGATCTGCAACGATTAGTCGATCGACGGACAATGAATGGCCAGCTATTTTGATAAATTATTAATTGGTTTAAAATATTCACTGGTTTAAGCTTCTTAAATGTGTGTATTTGATGCTTTTCTTGTTTTATGTGATGGTAAACTGTAAGTCTCTGGGTTTTGGACTGTTGGTCGTTTATAGACAAAACAATTCATCAAAAAAATAAATCTGCATATCAATCGATAATGAAAATAACTGTTAGCTGCAGCTCTGTATTAATCCCTATGCTTCAGTGACTGGGTTCTGGCCTGTGAAGAACAAAACAAATTTGACTCAGAAAGGGGCAACAGGTGAAACAAAGTTTCTCAAACGTGAAATCTGGTCTGAAAAGCGATCAGACGTGTTATTTCTGATCACAGGTTGTCTAGAGATGTTAGATAGAGTTCTTTCTACAGTGTTTGAAGGATTGACGAACTGCAGGCCTGCCTGTCAAGATAAGGTTCCCCTTCTGGCTGAACACACAGGCGCAGACCAGATACCAATCAGAATGAGCCTGGTGTCTATAGCCTGAAGTGAATCAGATGGTCAGGTTTTTCTTTATCATTTCCCTCGTGTGCTACAGCAATCCAACATCAATTCTGAAATCATTTTCTTATTGTCTTCTGGATGTCTTGTAGGCCATTTTATGCACATTTCTCTGCAACTGAATTGAGTTGACAATTTTGAAAACATTAGTATCTTGATTAAAATTTTAATGCTTTGGGCAATACTTATCTATAGATCATGAGTTTACAATGGATCCCACCAAACCATCCATTAGAATAAAGAGGTATAATATACTGTAGGACTGCATCTAACAATTAATGTCTAAGGTGACGTCTTATTTCGTTCAACCAACAGTCCAAAACCCAAAAATGTTTGGCTTAAACAAAGAAAATCACAAATCACACTGGGGGAGTGTGATGAAGCATTTTCTGACATATTTGCTTGAAAAATGACTCAAACAATGAAATAAAATAGTTGCTGATGAATTTTTTTGCCATTTGTCTCATCAATTAATCAACTAATTGCTTCAGCTCTAGTTAGGTGGTTAGTCTGTGTGTCTGTGTGTTACCTCCACTGACTGAGGTCATCAAGCCGCAAAACATGACGAACGTGATCTTCCAAAAATTGCAGTTCACGCTACAGTTTGCTTGTCCACAACCCTTTTCATGCTGACCTTTTGCATAAACACCCCGATGTATCTCACTCTTTGTGATGCTTAGATCAAAGTACAGAGGGATATTTGCTAGGAAGCTGACTGACTCAGATCACATGACCCTTGAGAGAGGAAGTGCACTGCAGTGAGGTCACACAGCAGGGGAAACAATCACGCTGACAGAACACGGAAGGAAGCACAGGATGCTCTGTGTGCCTTTGAGTGTGAGTGTGTGTGTGTGTGTGTGTGTGTGTGTGTGTGTGTGTGTATACACAAATGATGTGTGATGTCATTTCCTCCTGGAAAACTGAATAGGCAGGAAAGCAGCTTATCTCATTGACTCCCAAAAAACAGCAATATGGAAAAATAATAAAAACAAACTTAGTCTTTGCTTCTTGTGTTGCCAACAGCTCATCTATATATACAAACTTTCATATTTATGCCACTAAAGAAAATCTATTACTATTGTAGCAAATTTTTCTCCACATACCATGAGATCAATTTTCGATATATCTTGGACCTTTTAAATCACATTAATTTTTTTCCAGCTCTCTTGATAATGTTTTAGAGCGGAGCAGGGTGGGCCCACTCTGTGCCCTCCAGGCAGGTTACCCTCTATTTACACCCCTATTAGGGCCTCTCTCTGGGGACAAATAAGTGGCTACCACCCCCATAATCTAGGAGAGAATAATATAGTACCTTCAGTACACACTGTGTGTAAACAGCAGTGATGTGATGTGCGGAGAGATGTACAGCACCGATGTGATGTGATGTTGGTATGTTTATATATGTCTACATATGTTTGTATAGTGTATCTCTTCATATAAATGAAGACATTTCCACCATAAGTTGGTGCAGAAAATGTTTCCAGAATGCAGGAAATTAAGAGCTTAATGCTCAAATTCTTCTAATCAAATAGCCTATTTCATCAATGAATATTTCTTCTAAATAGCATTGGAGTGTCTTCTCGTGTCTTGACTCCAACATTGAGCATTCTCATGTCTCGTGGACTAAGTGTTTCGTCACACCCATAATATGAGCCCCTAAATGTCCCCACCACTTTTCAACACAAAGTGACGCCCTTGTTCTGGCGAGACCAAAGACGATTTTCCAGCCAGACAATGAAGTGGTATTCTATTCATACAGATGAGAAAGATATTCCGTGAGACACTATGGGAGGAAAGATCTGCCAAATGACAAAGCACAGTATTTCAGTTTGCAGCCAGTACACAATGCAGGAATATATAACATCTAATGGCCTAAATCACCAGGACCCATCATTATATCAAGAGATACATATAAGGTACTAGCAAGGTGATTAATAATTATATGGGCACTCTCATTAATTCAATCCACTACAACACAATTTTACCCTTTTACTGTAGTTTTATGATGATGCAAGCTCCAACCACATACTGTATTGTAAAAGTGACTAAAAGCACACATAATTAAATAACACAAGAAGCAGCAATGGTTAAAGCCACTATAATGATTTTTTTTTATAATAACAACATCAAATGACAATGTGAAGACAGTGTAACAATGTAAAAGGATACAGCGCATATTGACAAACCTGCTTTCCTGAGAATTCTCTTGAACCTCACCTGATTTATGGAGCTTTAATACAAGTTTCAGCTCACTGTTTAACTGTCAGGCCCACAACTTTACTATTTTTATTTCACTCTTACCGCTCTGACAGAGTAGTTTTCGGCCATAGCAGGCAGATGTTAAAAACCTCACTTCATACCTGCTCAGCACCAAACGGCGGACAGGCATAGTTATCAACTAGCTGGTGAACATAGTGGAGCATTTAGCAGCTAAATAGCTGGATATTTCACTCAGGAGTTGGTAGAGGCCAAAAACAGAGCTAAAAGAGAGCAAATATATTGGACTAACATTTGCAAGGTGGCTAAAAACACGATTCCAAATGACTGGTAAATAATGTTTCTAAATTGCTGGATGTGTAAATAAGCAACTGTTTGCTTACAAGTTAACCATATCAACTTAAAAGGTTTCCGCTGCCCACAAATGACCAAAAGGTTTTAAGTTCCCCTTCGAGGGAACTCGAACTGCGTCGGTTACGACACTATGGGAACGCCTCTAGGCGAAGCAGGTCTGAACGTGAATGAAATCACTCCAATCCTATTGGCTTGTTGCTAGAACGGTAAGGTGTGACGGAATAACCGGAGGAGTATAAAGCACACCTGTACACACTCATCATTAGCTTTTTTCTATTCAGCAGGCGCTCTGTATGTTGTTTGAAGAAAGCTCCAGTCCTACAAGCAGTGTGTCTTACCTGAAGAAGAAGTCTACCAGCATGTCCGGCAACCAGATGTACAGAAGGTGTGTTTTTTCTTGCCCTCGGTACATCACGGATGGAGATTCTCATGAGATGTGTGTCTCATGTTAGGGGATGGAGCACGCCCGGGCAGCTCTCGAGGGGGCTGCCTGCGCCCGTTGCGAAGCCCTTTCCGTGCGGGTACTGAGGTACAGCATGGCTCTCTTTTCCGAGGATGGCCGGATG
>NC_060153.1:16830882-16874343 GCF_021292245.1 Micropterus dolomieu
GAGAAGGGGAACGAGACACTGCGTCGGCCCGCCGCACCTCTCTCCCCGCCTGAAGCGCCTGCTTCATAGTTAAGCTAATGATGAGTGTGTACAGGTGTGCTTTATACTCCTCCGGTTATTCCGTCACACCTTACCGTTCTAGCAACAAGCCAATAGGATTGGAGTGATTTCATTCACGTTCAGACCTGCTTCGCCTAGAGGCGTTCCCATAGTGTCGTAACCGACGCAGTGTCTCGATCCCCTTCTCGGGGAACCAGGGTTACATACGTAACCCGAGACGTTTCATACACTGCCCTAAAATGTTATCTATATTTTGCTAAAATATTGTTAATACATTGTTAAAATGAAAGATATACTTAAAAAATGTGATTATACTTTTAAATACCCAACTAGATCTAGCTTAAACAAACAAATGTAGCATATAGTACTGCTTATTATGCAATTGCAAATTAATACAAACCTAAATACAAATTGTATTCCGTATGCTGTTTTCTGTTGTATATGTAACTAGCTGCATTAGAAAAACTAATGTTACCTTGTGGGCCAAAATCTATCCTTCTCTATTGCATATAGTTTTTCTTCAACTGTAGCACTAATTACTATTTAACTACCATTCTACTGTACTGAAGCTGCCAAGGTTAGGCTTTCATCACATAACAAAAACCACCCCGGCTCCAATGCTGCATTAAGAACAGACATGGATTACCACAAATACAGACTTTCAGTCTGCTGGTTCCACTGACAGACGGGCCTCCAAGGACATGGTTACTTATATTACTGACAGACATGCAGAAATCAAACTAATCAAACAAGCTGCTCCTGTTACTGACTTTTTTCTTAGTGAGAGATCTGATCCTTGGGTTAGTATGTTACCTCAGTGTGAGCCGGGAAGAATCAGGAAGATATGAAGACAGAAGAAAATGCTCAAATTAAACAGAGTCCAAATGAAATGTAATCTGGAAAATGTGACATTTTTTACCCAGTGGGGTTTGAATGCAAACTAATTTACACCCAAGACTAAAAAGTTGCCCTTTCCTTCACAAGAAAATGTGATTCAGTTTAATTAGAGTTTAAGGAAGCCTATTAGAATCACTTTAATCTCTTCTCCCCTGATGCCACATCAAACTGGTAAGTCTGTGCTAAAGCAGTCACATAGGTTGGTGAACTAAATCACAGCACCAAAGCACTGCTACGCTAAAAAGGTAATTCACTGCCGTCTCTGATTCAGCTTTTACACAACAATTATTATTAACTATTTCTTGTTTATTATTATTTTATATAGATAGCATTGCAGTGTGTCTGTCTAAGCAAAAATAAACCACTTACAAATATACATGCCAAATACAACCATATAGTACGCAATACATCACACACATACATCATCTAAATATAAATCTAACTCCCAGTGACTGGTTAAAACAAATTTGTTTCAAGTTTGTAATTAAAACATGTTTTGTATGTATTTGTATGCCACCAGCAAGGGTTTGTAGGAAATTCTTTGGCCTATTCTTTTTCCCACTTCTTCCTGAACATGTCACCCAAAGAAATCTCACTGACTGACACTTTAAAGGGTTCCTGTAGACATTTCGACCTCTAGTAGTGCTGTAAAGCAGTTTTTCTATGAGTGGGTCCCCATTTTGTTTTTATCATTCATGGGCAAGAAATTGCATGGGCGTGTGACTTGAAATACATTACTGCTCATGGTTTCACACCAGTCCGCTGATCAACATGTGCGCCAAGATAGACAGCAAAGCACCAGTAAAGACAGGGAAGAAGAAGTCTGCGAGATACTAAACATAGATGTAAACAATGCTGGATTTAAAATACTTACAAAATCATTGTTTCACATATTTTATGAGGGATGAAGTGCACTCGACACATTTGTTATAGCTAAAGGATACACACAACAACATTTTGATTAAACAGACTTACTGTCAGGGTTGGGGGATTTTCGTCCAGCATGACTAGGTGAAGAGCAGCGGAAGGTGGTGACGATGGTGTTGTGGTGAGGGTTGGGGTGGTGTGAGTGGTGCACTGCTTGATGGTGACCATTGTTTTCTGGGGGAGCTCTGGTGATGCTGATATCAGGTTTACGGACATCTCCAGGACTGGGAGGCTCAAACCTGCGAGCGTGATTTTGCTCAGGGATCCGGCTGGTGCCGTTGTTGTTATTGTTGCCCTCATTGCGACGTATCACTGGGGAATCAGTAGGTGCCTTGGCAAAGGTGACCTCCCTTTTGTGGCTCATCTCAGGGGTCTTGGAGTGGCCCAGGACTTCAGGGCGTTTCAGGGCGCTATTGGTAGCAAAGCGTGTGGAAGCGGGGCTAGTGACGTTATCCACCTGCTTGCTGGAAGAGGAGGAGATGTCGATGGAAAGTTCGGAACGGCGCGACACAGGCTCGGGGGTCTTGGAGCCTCCTCCTCCCATGATGGAGCGGGGTTGGGTATAGTTGAGGTTGTTGTTGTTGGTGGCTGGGGCAGCAGTGCCCAGGTCACGGTAGTAGATGCTGGTGGGAGACATGGCGTTACGGTGAGGGGAGCTGGTTGTTCGGCGGGAGCCAGGGGAAGAGTGAGATGAAGTGTCGACATCCTCCACCTCAAAGGACCTCTTCAGAGCTGCATGTACGGGACAAACACAACATATCAGCCATAGGATTTGCCTGCCGAAATGACACTCACTGATTAGCCAAATTAATCAGCAACTACTTGGATAAGTCAAACAGAAATACCAAACATTGTCTGGTTCAAGCTTCTCCAGTGGATTCTCTGCTTTTCCTTATTTTATGTCATTGTCAGTTGAATATATTTGGGTTTTGGAAAAAGTGATAGATATTTAAGTTTTTGAAATGTTTTGACATTTTGTTTACAAAACAATGGATTAATTAAATAAAGAAATGATCTCCAAGTAAAATAATTAAAGTAATTGTTATTTGTTGCCATGACTTAACAAATTGGTGAACTATAACTGGGTAAACAAAGTGGTTAAAGAAATATAAAGATACTTTACTGAAAAGTATCAATACAACAATGTTAAAGTACTCAATTACAAGTAAATGTCTTTCATGCAAAATCCTACACAAGTAAAAGTACAGAGGATCAAAGTACAAAGTATCATCAGCAAAATGTACTTAAAGCATCTAAGGTATACTGCTTCTGCAGAAAAATGCCCACTGCGACTGATACTTTATAATGAATTAAATGATTAGGTTATTTACGTGGAGTTTAGCTAGGCGCTGCAATTAGACGGTTGGACGAAAAATGAGAAGGGGCTTCAAGAAGACATAGCTTTTTTGTAAGGGCTCACAAGCCAAAAAGGTTGCAAACCACTAGCAATAATATTGCATTGTATTTTATAAATGTTTGAAAATGTTTTTTTTTCTGTAAAATTTCATCTGAAAAGTAAATAGTAACTTCAGCTGACAAATGTAGTGGAGTAACAATTATAACATTTCCAACTGAAATGTAATGTACAAAGTAATATAATATGGAAACACTCAAATGCAGAAACACAACACAATATAATGGAAGCATTTCTTAACCAAAACAAACTCATCTTTTGCTTATAAACCATTTATGGGTCAAGATTGCTGTTTATAGGAAGTAGAAAGAATATTATAAAATATTTATCAAAAAGGTCATACCAATTAACTGAGCAGTAAAAAGAGTGAATCTGTTTCCTTAAAATTATGTATCTAAGTAGTAAAGCACCTGGGGTTGAGGGTGGGGTAGCTGTAGAAGCAATTTTGGTGGCAACACAAAGGAAACAGCATGCATAAGCTATTATGCCATAACTATCTAATTCCATTACATCCCTCATCACCAGCAGCAGGTTTTTCACTAAACTGTATAGCATGTTTAAGTCAATTCATGCATGGTTTTGTCGTGACTTAGATGCTACGTGTGTGGCACACCACAATATAAAATTCTAGGGTTTTCCATAGGGCCATCAGAAGCGTTTCATGACATGTAAAAATGCACGCAATCAGCCAAGAATTGTTCACTGCCAAGCATTTAGGCAAAACAAAAGTCCCAAGTCTCCCTATTTATGAACAACATAAGCATAGAGATAGAGGAGCATCCTTCTCCTTGGTTAGTTTGTGACCTGAGAACATAGCTTTACTGTCCGAGATGAAGATACTGAGGGATGGAATAAACCCCCAGGGAAGAGTGCACTGGCTCAAAGTTAACTTGAATTTGAGTTTGAGTTTGCGCCAAGCCAATGGCCAGGAGCTGGTATCATAATGACACACTAGTTAGACCAGTCCACTCACGCACCCCCTGAAGAACATCTCCTGTTTCCCACAATCCAAAATGCAGTGCTGATTGTTTGATCTGTTTGTGGCTTGTGGTGTGTCTGTGTGTGCGCGTGTCTTTGACTGCATGTAGTTTTGTTCAAAGTGCTTGTAAAATCAAGCAAGAATGTGTTACGAGAATGTATACGTGTTTATTTTTAAGCGACTACGCCCACAGGGAGGTGACCATGCCCCAGCCCCACTGAACACTGTGTAAAGCCAAAACTCTGTTAGTGGGGTTGTGGAGCTCAACACAATTGCATCAAAGTCATCTCCCCACACACCAGCCGGCACCAAAAATCAAATAAGCTACTATGTAATACTATAAGCTACATCACAATGTTTCCCCTGACAAAAAAATCCAGCCAGAGCCAAAGTATTTTTGTGTTAGTCGGATACACCAAGGACCTTCTTGTATACCACAGGAGTAAATGGATATGCACTCTGTCTTGGGGTTTATACCTTTATCTAGACCTTAAAGCACAATTACCGCACTATAGAGGTTTTGCTAAGGCTGTATGGCTAGCTTTAGCAGCTTCAGATAGTTATACACTACCTACATTATGTTTAAAAACCGTAGAATCTTCCTTAATAAGCACAAAAATATCTTAGTGTTAGAAATACATTAAACAGCCAACTATACCCACTTTAACATTTTCCCACAGTCCCATTGCTTATTTTCTATGTCGAAGTTCTGATGAGAACAGAGTTCATTATCCAGTAAGGTACCATAAAACAGCTTTAAAAACCCCTCTTTGATAGATATACATTTAAAAACATTATACACAATAAACTTTGTAAGTGGTGGCCAAACCCATATTGCCACTGGACTGTGTCCTTTTTACCCCTGCTTTCCTCTGTCTTGTGTTTTACGATTGCTGAGATGGAATCCAAGGTTGTGGCTACTTTCAACTCTGACCAGAGAATGAATTGGTCTGCCAAAATTGGCCTGCAGATTTTCACAAGGAGCTGAAAGGTTATGATGCACATTTTAAGACTGCACTGTGTAGGGAGCGAGGCATTAATTTTAACCTCCTCAGAGCCCCAACACTTCAGGAAACCATGCACACTCTAACATCTCTTGACACTTGCTGTAGACTTTTGTTACATGTTGGAAGAGCTGTAAATGTGAGAACTAAAGCCGAACACGGGTGGGACATCAGGAACCATATTCACAAGTTTTGTCAAAACAAGAGAGCTGAGCCAAAACGTTTTGTCAGTGACCTGTTAGTGATGCTAGATTAGTATTTCTGTACTTGGCTGTTTTGTGATGATAGGCCGTCAGGCACAGGACTACAGAGAACTTGAGTGCTTTCCTCTCGAGCCATTTGTTTGTATTTAGAGACTGTGCAGTCAAGGATACATGATTTAAGGGCAGTAGTGAATTATAATCTTGCCGTGCTTTAATGTTTTCTGGAAATATGGTGAAAGGAAAAAGGCATTCGGGGCATTTCTCTCTCAGATGACCACTCAACCCCTATGTTTTTAAGGATCATGCTTCTTCCCACAGACTCCTGCATCTTTCTTGTTCAGCTGACGCAAAAGGGGGAAATAGGTCTTTTACTTCCATGTAGGATTTACGGAGCATTAGGAAGAATATTTGTGCATGAGCGTCGGACTGACAGATGGATGAAGGAGTATCATTCCCAGCGAAACAGCATTCCCAGACAATGAGCTAGAAATGAGAGGTCCAGTCTACTTTAGAGGAACCTCATTAACAGCAGCCAGGAGTCTCGTCTCCCCTCGTCCCTCCACTACCTATCACCGCTCAGTGTCCAGTATCTCACGGTGTCTCATGTGGGAAGATAATGCAGCACAGACAATATAGTACAGGATTATTGGCGCAACAAAAACAAAGATGGAGGCAGCTGTATCCTTACTTTGGTTCATGGTCATTTATCCTAATACAGTCCAGGTGTTAGGCTAGGCTGCCTCTTTATCATCAGTGTCATCACTTTTCTCTCAAGGACATCCCAACCAATGAATACAAACATTTAGCATAATCTCAGCCCAGATGCACTAATAGGAGATAGTCGAAAGTTAGAGGGAGGAAAACAGAGAGACGGGGGGGAAAGGAGGGGAAAGAGACTGGAGATAGAGAGGCTACAGGTTGCAGGGTATGAGGGTGAGGGCGTGGTTAAAACAGGTCAAGACAAAGTTGCCACTTATTGTGTTCACTATCACTGACATTAGTCGGGACTGACAGCAGTCAACAAAGATTAACTATGGTAACGTCCCAGTCCTGTTACAAATTAGGTAATGAGTAATGATCTTGTCATAATTGACATCTGTGCATTTAGTTACTTTGTATTAGGGTTGGGCTATACAGAGTAAGCCAAATGTTCTGGACCAAAGAGAGGAAAAAGCTTCAGTAATGTGGACTTAACCAAACAGACAGATACACTGATGTTTCATTCAAGGATCTGGGACAGTCCCGCAAGCCTTACTCTCTGTCAAACACTGGTTTCCTTGCCCAGGAAAAATGAAGACTAGGACAGCACAAATTAATACTATACCATGATATTACAACATTGAAAATCCCAAATAATTTCTAGAATAGCTTCAATTTTATACTCCATCAGTGAAATCTAAAATAAAGGCCAGGAAACAATGTAGACTCAACATAAATATTGCATCATCTGGTATTTTTTCCAGATAATAACATAGTCAAGTCATACTATCTGCTGCTCTGACTTACTATAATATATATAACAGGAACACTGTTTAATGATTAATCTGTTCTGGTGATTGATGTTAAGGTGCTAATAATGAAGCATAACAACACTTCCTACAGATATGTCACAATAAAAAGCTTTCAGGAAATGGAAGTGCTCCCAAACTGATGGAAAGCTTTGAATGTGAAACAGCTGTTACAACTTTTGTAACAGCAAACAAGAGCAGATCAGAAAACATTAATATTATAAAGCAGAGGCGTTTAGAAATAAAGGGCTTTCTCAAATAAAAACCAAATGCGGTTATGCAGTAAAAAAAAAAAAAAGAACAAAAAACTACTACACCAGTATTTTAATTAATAAAGGATGTACTGTACTGTACACAGCCTTGAACTCCTAATCCATCCTGTAATTCTAGCCTCAGGCAATAAGTCAAGTGAGCAAGACAGTTACTCTCTGTCAAACACTGGTTATACAAAACCAGTTTATGCACAGTGGAGTTTATCTGTTGTCAGTAGCCGCAGAATACAAGTCGATGTGGTCACACCAGGAAAAACATCCTACTTGACAAGACAAGGCCAAACAACGAACGATAGAATTCCACACTATGGTATTTTGCTTGGTCAGACGAAACCTTAATGCTACACTGTCAAACACACACTTCCATCCACTGCCCACTGATGGTGTTGCTTTACTAATGCTGACCAGCAGCAGTGTAGCTCACTGTGTCAGATTGACTGTGTGGTTCCCTCCAGGTCTGGCCGACACCCTGTGTCCTGCACTAAGGAATTCTGGGATTGTTAGAGGTGTCTGGTAGAGTGGGAAGACTTGTCACAGAAGAGGTAAGTTTGTGCAGACCTTGAGTAGAAATCTTTTCTGTAATGCTGAAATCCCAGATGTTTAAAAGGAGGATCTGAATGCTAAACAGAACCAAGAGGTAATTTCACGCCAATTGGAGATTTTAGAGTGCAGACACACACACACAACAATGCACACACACACCATCATTTAAGCAGCTGTTGAATAGCTGACCTGTTGCTTAGCTCCAGGCTCTCTAGGCCTCAACCTTTGACAGGTAAAGCCTTATTCTGTTCCTTTGATCAAGCACAGGTTAACCATCCACGTCACGTCAACAGATTGATCTACATCAGTGACCAGTGGCATTTGATTAATTAGAGCTCAGTGATCTTACCAGAAATTAAAATATCCAGACATGTTTCAGCAAATACATTATTTTTCAAGAGGTTAGGACACTGAATGTGCAAGTAAATTACTGGGAATAGAACATAAGCTGTCAGTGCCATCTTTAACATCGGGGTGTAGATAGGGAGAGGGAGAGGGAGAGGGAGGGAGGGAGAGAGAGAGAGAGAGAGAGAGAGAGAGTGTGTGATGGTAGAAGGAGCAGAGACAAAATGATTAGCAAAAGATTCAGTTAAATGGCATGTACACATGAAAATCACAAACAGTACATATAGAAATCCAATTTTCACAGAACTGGTCTAACGCCGTCATATGCCTTACATGCTTTTCTGCCACCAGTGATTTAATAAAACTCTTAGAGCGAACAGGACCACTGAGAGCCGTTAAGAAAGTGTTGTATCACCCACTCAAACCAACTTAATAACATACTGGCCTTTCTTCCAGGTTTAGAAGTTGTACCACACACATGCACTAGCTGCATTTCAACATTAATTTCCTCCACATGCCACATGCCACACTGGAGAAACAACATGGCACCTTTAAGCAGATAATCAGCACAAAATACCTTGGATTGGTCTCAGTTTAGCTTGGCAGGAGCCTGTGTACGACACTACAAAGTTTCTCTGAAAACACAAATAAGGGCTTATTCTGGGCTTATTCTCTGGTGACTCATACGTTTATATTCAGCAGAGACATTTTCTACCTTTTAGAAAATCATAATATTGTTTCAGTGTGCAGTTGTTATGGTACTTTCTACTATCCATTTTCCATAACAGCCCCACACAAGAGTCCATCCAAGAGGCATTATTACATTTTTAGTGTGCTCACCAATTCCCTTTTCTGTCTCTTTGCCTATTTCCTCCTCAGTGTGAAATACAGCGCAGTGCAGTGTAGTGGAAAACATAATGATCTACGATAAAACGGGGATTTACTCAGTCAAGTGTTTGCCATTCACCTCTCTCTGTGGCTGATTCTGTCAGGGATGGGACGAATGGTTCATATTGACCAATATAATCTACCTATGTCACTCTGATTAAACAAGTTAACATGGATTTCCTGTAACATCCAATTTGCACAAAATCGCCTGCCAGCATAGAGAATGCCTGGCCACCAGTGACTGAGAACAAGCTTATGATTAATACACTATGTGATCTAATATTATAATCTTTGAATAAAAAATTAAGCCCATGCCATGTTTTCAGTTGACAAAAACATACCAATAAATGTCGGTGGTTTGCTTGAAATGTTCTAGCTGGTATAACATATAGTCAGACCACGACTTAAGGCAAAAGTGTTTATAGCTGTTCTGAACCGCCACACATTCAAATGCAAGGCTGAAAGCTGACCACCACAGGGAGAGGCGAGACACGACAATCGTTCAAACAAGGATAAAGGCACACACTTTGGGACAGTCTTGCATGGTTTTGCGCATTTGCACAAACATAAAGTGATAAAAGGAGTTGTGTGAAAAATGGAAAAAAGAGAGCTTGAGATAAAAGTTCAAACCCTTCATATTCTCTCACCTATGCGAACCTTGCCAATCACTTTATAATGTGGTCGTGCTGTCGGTCTGTTGGTTTAGGAAATTTTCAAAAACCGTCAGTCCTCCCAGTTCAAAGGTGTGAAAGGTATAGTGGGAGCGGATTTCAGTATGTTTGACACATACTGACCCCTTAACCCTGCTTTTACTGACCACAAGTGAAAGGTGTGTCCCTAGACATATCCACAGTGACAGTAAAAATTAATAAGGAAATAGTCAGGCATGTTGACCAGTTCACATAATTTAAGATCAATCAGGTTTTTCTAATGACCAAATCATGATTATAATCATCATAATCAAAACAGAGTTCTCTGTTCTGTGTAACCACAAATAGTTTGCTTTTAATCTGATTAAGACTATCCCTCAACTATAGAAACTGTCAAACCTCAGTCAAATAACCTACGTCCGATTATCATGATCAGATGAAAGAGCCACAAACAAAACAGGCATTAAGCAAGTTGACATGTCATTTTTCAATTCTTATGGTTTTTCCAATTCAGTTTTGTAGCATTGCAAAACAGAATTCTTTCAGCTTATCCAAACTTTGCATGTCAGTCAGACATGAGACAGAGATGACAGTAACACAGATGAATTCACTGAATAAGCAAGCAGTCAACTGATTAGGTTATTATATAGGTTATTGGATGGAAGTTGTGGTACCTAAAATGTTCAAACGTAGTAATCGATATACTGTTTAGGTTTTATACTTTTTTTGGCTTCTGCTGTCAGCATCATTACATTACATCTTCACAGCGCTCATCAGGCCAAAGACCAGCTGGAGGGCCCCAGTGTGACCGGAGGAGGAACAGGAAAGAAATGTGGAAGGAAGAAAGACAGAATGACAGAGGAAGACGAGGACAAAGGGAATTAATGCCAGCTCTACCTTGGCGTAGCAAACAAAGGAGAGACACAGTTGTGAATGTGTTATGAGATTTTAGACAGATGTTAGCTCTTAGTGCTGGTGTTTCCACTGTCTCCTTCTTAGTGCTTTCAGCTGAAGGCTTTCCGGTGCTGGAATTGTGTGGTGTCAGTGCTGTGTTTGTTTCTATTATTGATGTAACTCGGGTATAATCAATAACAGACTATAGGCTACAGGGACTTGGCTAGCATGTGTCCACCACCCTGTTTTTAATACACATTTACAAGCAGACACACATGCACAGCACATACAGTCATAGGAATACATGCACTTTAAGGTACTATTCACAAACAGCATACTTCTGACAGATATAGCTGCTTATGACAAACTGTCAACATTTAAACACTGTAAATGAAACAAAAAAAGCAGAAAACACAATTACAAACCTTCAAAATCAGAAATAATTCCTTCCAAGTGTGGATTGACTCCAGAATCAGACATTTCTGCTTGCATGAAATTTCACAAAACGTCTTTTCTTTCCTTAATTTTCAAGTGGCTCCCTGTTAATTTTGAACAAAATCCAAAATAGAGTAAATTAGAAACAAGTCCAAGCCCTCAACTCTCTTAAAGGAGCAACTTATTTTCTCTGACTTCCCACTAACTTCTCTACATCGCTGCATTCAGACTTAAAAGGCAAGTCTCCTCCCTTCTCCTCCCCTCCTAGAAACACACTCCCCCTTTCAACCTCATGTCCTGTGTATGTGTGTGTGTTTCCCCTGCCCCCCACACACTCATACTTGCATGTGCAAGCATTCACGCAGACAACAGACCCTGTCATTCCCTGAGACACTTTCGGCCACAGTGGCTCTCACGTCTGATTTCCTCTGAACAGCTCAGTGAAAGTGGACAACATGTCACACAGTCACTTTAACCATGTTAACCTGCAATCAGATAAAAGACTGTTATAACTGTGGTTCTTAAAATGGCCTTCAGAAGGGCAGGGCCTCTGTCAAGGCTACAGAGGGACTACAGTTTAAGTGAGAGTTTGAGGCTTCAGTTTTGAGTAAACAACCTCTACAAACTGGCTGACATGTTAATTAAGTGGAGTCACTGTGGAAGCTGCTTTCCTGTGACAGAAAAACCTTAAAGACTTTCTGGAGAGAGTTGACATTAGGGATATATGGCGGTGCCTCTGGGGAATCTGGGGTGATTCGTGCACCAACCTGCCCTCTGTGACACCATATTATCAGGAACAACATGGGAATTTGAGCTTAGTGGACAGGTAATCTAGCACTGCAGAATTTCTTTAGGGAGGGACACCGACGACAGGCCAGTTTTTATGTGGTGGGTATGGTTACATTACTTGTATATGAAGCTGCTGTGACCAATTTAGAGACTGTTGGGGTGACAGAGAAACCCTGCTGAAAAGATGTTAATAAAAGTGATGAAATATCAAAGTTGGTGCAGTGACCACATCCACTTTCTCCCTGTGGGATGTGCTACAGTATTTCTTATCTATGAATCTCTCACAGAAACAAACAAATAGTGATGCTATCGCTGTAATTACTGATTGGTCATGAGTGAGCGGCTTTTCACAGCTTCCTGTTCGGAGCCAGACGTGACTGCAAATGAGATTTGAGATAAATTGTCTGTGATTCGAGGTCAGTTTGACCATGTCCACTGGTCCACAATCAACGCTCAAAAGGACCACAGGAAGTTGCCATTTCCACTTCCTAAGAGCCAAGAGATACTGTCACCCATCTGATATCACATAAAGCACTTCAACCTTGGTGAAGGCAAGAAGGTACAACAGCAGTGAGTGGCACTTATATAGCCTATAAGTATTTGGGGAAATCCCATATGAATGAAAAGCTCCATTCTAAGGGGCACTAATAGGATGCCAGCCCACCCAGTGGCCCCTAACCCTAACACCTGAGAGGTCAGTGGTAACACAGAATAACACTGTGTGTTTATGGTGCAGTCTGGTTATTTCATACAACTGCTGTGAAGGTGTGTTAGGATAAAGAACAGAATTTGGCACACACAGTGGCATGTACACTCGCATTTTACTGGGTAGAATATCTCTTGCTGTCATATACTGTGCAATTAAAGTCCATCTTACATCCATCTATGTACGGGAATTTATCGTTCTTGTGTTCTTGGTTTGGGCGTGCATGGCAGCACCTTAACATGCATATGAAAATGCATCACACACTGTATATATATATATATATATATATATATATATATATATATATATGGTAGACCTATATGTGTATATATACAGTACATACTGTATTATTTATAACAAAGTGTGTGGCCCCTCAGTGCCCATGCCGGCCCAAGTGGGCTAAATTGTAAACCACATGCCACAAGTCTCTGTAGTACTCAATTAAACCAAAACACACGGTGTGTGAAATACACACCTCCCCAGCCAGTGTGTATTTATCTAAACATGGTTACACACTCTGGGCTGGCTGCGAGGCAAAGCTGAGCGACACAATGAGGGAAAGCTCCAAAACAACATCTGGAGAAGCGTGTGGATGTGTGTGTGTGTGTGTGTGTGTGTGTTTGCACTGTGAGTAATGTTATGTGAATATGTGTCTGTGTGCATGTATGTGCTCGTGTGGTTACTTTACTGTGACTGTGGACGCGGGTGAATTTGTGTGCGTCTCGGTGCCCCTGAAATAGCACTGTAAACACAGAGGCCTTTGCACATACGGTAGTGGGATAAATCTGCTTAACCAAAACCATTCAGCCTCATATCTCTGTGGCGCTGAGGGAGTTGTGCTTGTTTGGTACCTTGTTAATAACAACAATTACGTGTGTGAAAGTGTGTAATTTACTTATGAATACATAGTGTTGTTTACCAAGTAATTTAATGTTTTCATCAGCATTGTTATCAGATTTCGTGATTCATTCTGCTTTTGTGGGATTTGTTATTCACTTTGTAGTAGTGTAGCTTCAATTGACTTGAATTCACTTTTCCTTACAAATTCCCAGTATGATTGATGCCTTGTTTATTTTTCTTTTAACATCTTTTTTTGGACATGTCCCTAATGTGCAGACCATTATTTGTGGCACTTGGAGCAAAGCAACAACGTGCAAAATATCACAGATTTATATACACCAGAAAGTAAATCCTTTTGTTTTTGTATATTGATATTGAGACATATGTACCTCAAATTTCAGGCTTTGTTGCTTGGTCAGTTTAAGACAAACAGGAATTCAACACAACCACAAACATTTTTTGGCAGGAAGTTGCACAAAATCAAGCTCTCTATTTGAGTGTTACTAATTTGCCCAGATGAGCTAATGTGTGTGGTTTCAGCATTTATCTAAATGACACCTTTTAAAGATGATCAGTTTGAGCTACATGTCCAGGACGTTTAACAAAATTACCCTCCTGAATGCTAGTGGAATAAATGCACTTATTGTAGCAGACGCTAAATAAAATGCTGTCAGTGCGGAAATATTGTGAAATTAAACAGGGTAGTGAAACCGCTGCACAAGTCTGAAGACAGAATACAGGGGAAATATAAACAATATATAGAAAAGAAGAACAGTGAGAATGTGGGACTTAAAGGGGTATAAAGAGTTAATTGAGAGTCATATGTTGCACCTAATATCGTGCTTTAACTCAATTCAATCTTTGCCACTACTCACATGCCATATGCATGTTTTTATTAATATGACAGTTCTTTGGAAAAAGTATAATCCTTGACTCTTTCATAGTAAGCTTTTTAAATTGACCTAAAAGCTGTGCGGACGATTTATGCTGGCAGCAATATTGCTGCAGTGGTTTTAAGACTTGGATGTTACTCACTGTGCAGAGAATTGTTACACTGAGCCCAATTGGGATTTTTAACAAGGATCTATGGTGTCTGTGATATCTTTGTGCAATCTAACACACAAGTATCACATGGAAGTTCATCTGTAGACAACTTGCGGATCTAGTGAGGTGAAGATTAGAGCTTGCACATTCGGTTTCCTGTCTGTTTGAATGTGAGAGATGGCAAAGGTGAAGAGGAAGCTCGTCATACATCCCTGTGTTTATCTATACAATAATTTAATATGCATTTAAATGAAGTTTTCTTAAATATATGTTTTATGGCACAAAATATAAATGAAAACAAAATACATAAGAAAATACACACACAATTCTGTGATATATGAAGTGTGGAGAGTCACTTATGATGTCTAAGTCACAAACATTAATTTAAATACTTTAATTTTGAATTGTTTAATTAAATATTATTATTGTTATTATCAGATTGTATCGCAATGCTTTGAAAAATACACAACTGTTAAATATGGTCTGCTTGATTTTGTAACATTAGGCCAACAGTTTGTGCATGAAAGCACTTTTGGGTGTAAAGTGCATTGAGTCAAGTGCTGGCCAGTTATCTTTATTACTATGTGTGTTCCAAAAATGGTCAAAGTTTATAAGGTTAACAATACTATAATTATGGATAGAAACGTGTTTTGTGATATGGAAAGTAACACTGCATTTTGTGTACATCCAATGCAAGTTTCCCAATTCTTAAATTTCCTCGGATTTTGACAGTAGCTAATTTCCTCTTTGTACCTTGCTGACAAGTACAGGTGCATGTAAACACTCTCCTGAATGAACAGTCACTGAGCAGTTCATCTATTTCTTTTTTATCACTGCTGGCTTGACCTGTGTTTCCATCATGTTGAATAATTTCACCTGACAGAAATCCTCCCTTAGGAAGACTGAAGGTGGGGCTTCCCAGTCAGTTTCCTGAACTCTCTGTGCTGGCTGCCTCCCTCACTTATCATTACTAAATAATAATCTGAGAAACAATATGAAGTGAGATACTGGGAGGTGGGAGGGTAGTGGGAGTAGAACTGCGGGGCGTTCACTCATAGAGGATATCCCCTAAACTTATTTTATCGAACATGGTGAGCTGGGTGATTTCCTTGAGTTCCTTTAACTCTGAGTTGATGTGTGTTTGTGGAAGTGGGTGCGGGTGGGGTTTTCGTGGGTGTGTTTTGGGGTTATTAAGGTATACAGGGTGGATACATCAGCATTTCTAAAAGGTTAGATTTATGTGTGAAAAGACAGAAAGACTCAAAAAGAGAGAGGAGTTACACTCATTGTGAGCTCATGTTCCATTAAAGCTCACATGCCATTACAGTTAGATTAAGGCCAAGTTAAAAGTAACATTTAACATTATGTGCTGCCCTTTATGAGTACAGCTTGTTCACTTACATGTATCCTGACCATCTTTAAATACTGAATCGCTACTTTTATTTTTGTCAGTTTGATGCTAAACAGGCCACACAATGCTGCAATTGGTGTCATCCCAACAGAGAGGACGCTGGTTTTCTTCCTGTTTAACTGGCATAACAACAAGCAACATGAGAAAACTATTGGTTTCCTTTGTTGTATCATAAAAGCAATGTGTCACCAATTAACCATCATAACAAGTCAATGTGGTGACCAAATGGGACAGTTGTGGCAGATAACAGGTCATATTGAACACATTATTTTTATCCTGAACAGGCTCTGAAAAGGAAAGCAGGAGGCACTCGAGGTCAAGATGGAGGCGTTGCCGACGCATTTACAATCAAGAGGTTGGTATCGGCAGCTATGCACCACAGCATCAGCTCCTATCATTATCAACCACCTGGAAGTGTTCACAGGTGGGTGGGGTAGGGGCAATAGCTGTAGTCAAGACAAAAGGTCGAAAAAGAACTACACAGCCCAGTTTGAAAACCGGGAGGTAGCTCAGCCCATGCAGGACTTCCTCAATTGAGAGGAGTGAGGGGGGGAAGTGATGCCTGATAGCAGTTTTCATGGTGGAAAAATCATGATACACCACCTCACCTCTCTACTACAAGGTCCTGCACCCCCCCACCCCCCACCCCGAAGTCAGTCTTTACTAAATTCGTCCATCTCCAATAAAAAAATTCCTCCGTCTGCAAAATATGAATCATCCACATGGAACATTTCACAGAGCTTGTGTCTGCACTGAAACGGACAAAAAGACACTGCAACACTGCCACCAAGTGGCAATAAAAATAGGGCTTGCTGAACTCAGACACCTTATTAACGGTCGAATTAAACAGTAATTTGCAGAGTGTCGCTCAGCTTGATGTCCAGCCTTAATCACTGTAAGATGCTAGATTAGTCTTATCCTCTAAACACATATGGGCCTGAACAGAAGTTCCATTAAATCTCCCTTGGCACAAAACAAACCACACATTAAAATCAATTAAGAGTAAGTGATTAAAGGAAACAAGAAGGATCTCTGTTGAGAAATAGCCATGCCAGAAGCTACTGAGTAGGACAGATTTATAACGCCACAGATGCAGGACAGAATACAGACTCTAATGCATGCTAAGCATTCCTCAAAAGAGTCTGCTGTCTGTTGAAAACCAAATCATATTATCTGACATATGAGCGCTGCTTCCACTCCCCGTAACTTAAAATAAACCATCTGTGTCAGTCGCAGTTAATCTGACAACTGGACTCCTCAGCTTAAAGTCCAATCACGTGATGAAAGCATAAAGATTTAACTCCATCGTCCATCTAGTAGTCCTGTAAGTCAGTATCCGACCAAAGGCTGCCAATTACAACACAGTAGCCACTTTGCACTGGATGATTACGTTTGATTCTGGCATGTCATCTTTGACAGCCCATCAAATGAGGTTTACTCTCTGTTGCTCTGCATAGAGTAGCCATTCAGAAATAGTGTGTGCACATCATAGTGAGCTTAGCTGTGGCTACCCATTCAATAAGAACAAGGGAAGAAATGTCTAAAAATTCTTTTGGTCGGTTTGTAGCTCCAACGACATGTATGATAAATAAATCAGAAAGGTAAATTTGACATGCAGACACAGACCGCGAGAAGTATCTGAATGGCTGTTCCCACCCCAACTGACCAAGCAAAGCAAACACAGCCAGGGTGGCTTCTAGCTGATTGCTGCCACTGCTAAGAATCTGCTTCCTCGTCAGTCTAACAAAGAAAAGAGTAAAAGAAAGTCCCTTGTGAAAAAAATCTTGTCTGTGTTAAAGTATCGAATAAGTTGGAAAAACCCACAACTTACCGGCTATTCTGTCTCGCTCCATAACTCCACGGCTACCTCAAATAGCCACATGTAACCTCTCCTTTTTCTCTCCTCTCCCTCCTTCCCTTTTTTCTTCATGAAGACTTCCCCTTTCTCCTGACTTAGTCACCCTGTCCTCCTCTTTTAACCCTCCCTCTCTCCTCCCTCCTTTTCCTCCCTCTGTCTCCCTTGCTCTTACTTCCTCCAAGTTTTAATGTCTTCAGTCTGTCAGGATAACAAGTGAACGGAGCAGACGTCCATGGCCATGTGCTAGTCATATGGATCCACCCCCCCGCTCTTGCTTTCTTTGCTTTCTCTCTCGTAGCTCTCATTCTCCTCTGCACACATATGATGTAGGCTTTTAGCCCATGCAAGCTGATACTTTTTCATCTGTCACCCTTCTCTTTCTCTAGTATTTATTATTACTCCCTTGATACTGAAACTAGTCAACCTTTCTCTTCTCCCTCACACACGCGCTAACATGCTCCCTTGACACTGTATTGTGTCTTTGAAATAGATCCCTTGAACAAAGGTCCTAATCTGAAAATTAACTCTCAGCCATTATAGCAAAAAAGTCCAGCAGTTCACCAAGACATCCTGCACTATACCAACAACACACACTCCTACCATGTTTTCACGACCACTTTAAGTTGATGTAGAAAGCCACACAAAACCATCACCCAAACAACAAATGTTTGGCTCTAAGTGGAGTGACGAGTATTCTCAACAATCCTCATCTAAAGAAACGTTAGTCAAGGGCCCTCATGAATGAAGTGCTTCTCAATGAGTCTAGTTAACAACCAGCTAATAATCAGTGTTACAGGATCTTAGCCAACAAGCTTGTTGACCTTCTGCATATCAGCTGAGCATCTCTCATCCTCAGCTCTGTACTGGAAATGACTGGACACCGGAGGTCTTGTTCATCGTGTTGCTCACAGTCTGACTGCATCATTATTCGCCGAGAATTAATGTCTATGGCAAAAATCATTGGTGTTACTGGAGCAGCGCACACACACATCATGTTTAGTTTCTGGCCTCTGAAACTCAACTTGCACGTCGAGAAGGTCAGGGGCCACTTAGCGAGCTGCCATCTTTGGTGAGAAACTCCCAAGAAAATACAAAGCATACACCCATCTTTGTTTTTGTGTCAGGGAGGCACAGCTCACTTCCTCTTCCTCTTTCTTACAGGGAGCATCCCTCCTCAACCCATGTCTCACAGACTTAGGCTAACACAACACTTTAGCTGGAAGCAAAGATACGGCTCAAAACAAGCTGTCTCTCACACCCACATCAATAATGCATGCAAACATAGGACAGAAGCACATGTAGGGATTTGGACCCAAAAGGAACGTCTTTCTTGGGTGAGGCCAGCTTGGATAAACCAATGATATGACCTGGTGTTTCTCCAGACATGACAAATGCCTCCCTCTCTCTCTGACCTGCTCTGATACTGAGTACATTTACTCTAATTATGTTTCAGATTTCACAGCTTATAAGATTGATGATTTTCCCATTATTTTACATGTTTCAATTTATATCTATAATATGAACACAAACGGCAGATGGATGGAGCATCCTGACTGACACAGGCCACACACACACACACACACAGCTCCCACTCCCCTGCAGTCCTGGGGCCATTTCTGACATCTGCAATAGAAAAGTGAGAAAGTGAGGAAGATTAAGGATATTCAAGTGTAACTGCACTGTGAGAAGATTTAGCTTCCTTACCTTTTGACTAATACTAAAGACCAGATTTAAACATGATTTATATAAGTGTGATTTATATATCCATTTGAATGTTTATTTGTTATCTGAAACTTTTGGTCAGACTGGCATTTTAGTGTGCAAATAAGTAATTGCATTGACATTATGCCATATAAAACATGTAACTGTGCAAAGTTCCATTAATTGCCATAATTTGATTTGATTTCACTTAATCATCTGAACATTTTCTGAAATTTGTGTCCCAAGATGTGCACTGTTTCACATACAACACAAAACCACAACATTTAATCTAAACATCCAAACAAGTACTAAGAGTAGTACTGTACTAGTACTACAAGTACTACATCAGACATTATGAATAAGTGGCTGCAGTGCAATCAATTTTATCGCTTCCTTTTACATTCAGTGTTTAGTCTATACAGGAACACTGAGGCCTGCTTAGAACCCAAACTCTGCTTTACCGGTTTGAAAGACCGGTGAAAAAAAAGAGTTCTTTAACATGTTCACTCGAGACCTTGGGTTTTGTCTGTTACCTGTATATATACATATATTCATATATTTTTAAACTCCAAGGTTTGATTTGTGGAAGTCAACCAAGATTAGTTTATTTTGAAGGGCTAGTAGAGATAACAGAACTACTTAGGAGTGTTTTCAACTTTAATGTCAGTCCTTTCTGTGCATGTGATGGTCTGTTGTCTATATGCTGTATTTTTATTTTTATATCCAATGCTTCCTTGCAGCTGAAGTACAACCATGTGCACATTGAGACAAGAATCTAAGGTGAGAGATTGAACCAAAAATCCGGAAACAAACCCAGAGAAATTCTAATAGCATTTTGGTGCTGAATCCATGTGGACAGCAGGATACTGGTGCTGTGTAAAAATTGTGTGGTTTTAAAAATATAGAGATGTTCTTTTGGCCTCAGGCTCTCTCTGTCTCGTGATAATTTTCCAGACTTAAAAAAGCTGCAATCACAGGGTCAGAAAAACACATGAAACACACAGCATGTGCTTATGCATTTTCTGACTCACTCTCATATGCATAACACACAAACGCATGTTCCAGCAGACACATAAAAACACATGTTTACCAATGCATTTGTGCACATATGCAACACTGCTACTCTTAACATCATTTATTAAAAGTTGTAAATACGTTTCTTTTCTTTTTTTGGATGGAGCCAAATTGCAATGCTGCCCAAGCATCACCATGCACACACAATCCTGCACCCCAGGTCCACCCTGCAGTGTGCTCCTCTGGCATCTAAACAAAGAGCAGTGGCCTGGGCTCTAATAAAGGCCTGCTCTCTCACACACACACACACACATTCATATAAAGACACTGGTGATAAATTAATTAATGAATGAATGAATATAAGAAGCAAAATTATGGGTCTGACATGGTTTATTTTACCCTAACTCATTTTATTATTTCATTCAGTCATTTAATTATTATTCATTTTCCTAATAATATCACATAACCTTTTTTGGGTGGGTAAAAATCATCCATGTGTCTCATGTATATTATTCGCTCCAGTGCTCTGAAGCATTATATAAAGTGACACTGAAGGTCAGTGTCACTCAGGGTTTATTTTTTCTTTTTTTAAATTTCAATGAAACAACAAGTATACATTAAAACATTTTAAAAAGAGATCTTTAACTTAAGACTGCACATGCAAGCAAGCTTATTTTTAGAACTATTTTGGTTTTGCAACCACATATTAATCCAGTGAGTAAACCTAAGAAATTTTAAATCAGACTTCAGGAATTCCTCCAATTTAGCTTTCATGCTTTTATGCTTCTTGATAACAATTTTTAAGACTCATTTATTTGTATCAATTCTCTCCCATGATACCAACTGTAGGCTTACATTTTACATTACTTAATGACTGCTTTTACAAAGATTTTCTTGGTGTTTCCTGGTGCAAGAAGACACTGCTCTCTGCTGTTCTATAGTAAATGAAGTTGTTTGAGCTTGTAAAGAACATAATTCAGACAAAACTGATGCAGAGCGAACAGACTGAGAGGGCCTCCCTTACTCATACCTTTCACCACCTCCCCTCTTCATCATCCCAACCTTCTGGCAAGATACAGCCAGACCCTCCCACAACACACACTTACACAAATGCATATGAACACTTGAAATTCCACTTAAAACCAGACACACAAACTTAAAGGGTTATAAGAGCAGTTTTCTCTTGCATGACGATACACCATGTAAACACACAAAACACGTAGCCTATATTTGCACCCGATGAGGCAGATGGTCGTGAGGCACAGACAAGCACGTGTGCTTGTTCACTCATGCATACAAACTCAAACACACACACAAAAAAGCAGTGTATCACACATTGACTAAGGGTGGATGGGGAGCCTTGGGGGGCACATTAATGTAAGCTGTCACTTCAGAGCACGACCTATGGCCAAACGCGTGACTCAAACATTCTAAATTTGGTTGCATAACAGTCAAGCAAAAGAATCACCAGCATGCCAGCCAACACTAAAGGGATGTCTGCAGGGCAGCGATGCACAATGAAGGAGAAAGAACACTGGGAAGAAGATAAAAGATAAGAGGAGAGAGAGAGGAAGAGGAGTGAGCGCTGGAAGTAGTCAAAGGAGTAAGTGGAGGGGAAGAAGAAAGGATCTACTCATGCACACACAAACTAAAATCTAAAGGTGGAATTATACATGTGTGCCACGGTGTGCAGCAGCCACGCCATAAGTGCCTCACGTATTCATATCAGCTAGATAGATGTGTTGAAGTAATACTGTGCTTTGCAATAGGCCTTTTCCAAAGAAGACATTTTGGCATGTAACAATAAAAGTACAGGTGTAAATAATTAAAACGAATGAGTGAACTCACAGGCCCATCTCACTATTGAACAAAAATGTCTGTGAGATTAATTTGCTGCTACAGATAAAGAAAGGATAATGGAGTCTTTCTTCAACTTGCTTGGTGTTTCCTTCCTTTCTTTCCTTCCACAATCTTCACAATCTGCAACAAAACAGCAAAAGAAAAGCAGCAGCCCAAGCTGAATCACAGTTCATGTCATATCCACCGAAGCCCTGTTGTGTGGTTAGATTTTTGAGGAGGTGCACTTTAGCTACAGCATAGCTTACTGTACAGTTACGTGGTATACAAAAGCTCTTTTGCTACACCATAACTCCACAAAATAAATCTGGCTTCACGTATACAGACATGCACCTCCCAAAATTCACACAACAAATTCACACTATGACTCAAACATATATCTGTATGTGACATACTTACAGGAATGCTTAACTACACACACACACACACACACTGCACACTCTGTTTAGTCCCTCAAATCCCCAAAAATCCCATCTGCACATAGGAGAAGGTGTGGAACTAAAAAGGGAAAACAGTGTGATGTGATGCCTCTAGCCACAGTCTGATGACCTCACCAGAGCGCTACACGGCACTCATCTTCCCCCTGCCTTGTCTCCATTAGACCCACACATATGCACAAAGAGAGTGACAGAGAGAGAGAGAGAGAGAGAGAGAGAGAGAGAGAGAGAGAGATGTCCTCCTCATTTGTGTCCCCTGCTGCTGTTGCTCCAGCCTACACATCCAACCTGGGGCATGTACATGGACGACACAACTCTTCACATCACTCATCTACAAGTGCCAAATTTAAATCCGGACCCCACACTCTCACGCAAACCATGAGTAAATCCAACACAAAAATCTCCCATGGCTTGTTCCAGAAATATTTACCTCTCTTTACTGAATTAGGGAAGTACCAAATAATGGGCAACCGATCTTCTAAATAACACTGAAACTCATCATCTGAGTGATCTGTAACAATAACACTGATAATGATGTTGGTTCTCTGTGTTTTTCTATAATAACAGCTGTGGGTTTACATTTTTGACAAGCAATCCTCTTAAATACAATTTGATATCCAGAATACGCCCAGGAGTTACTGAGACACTGTAAGACAGTAATCATTACAGCGATGTGGGAGTAAGAAGATCTGATTGTATCTCTATTATCCAATCAGACTTAATGGCAGCCACAAGGCCCCACAAGCGATTCCCACTGAATCGGACCAAGTGTAGGGGAGCAAAATGGACGGGAGAGTGGGTCTACTGTTGTTCTTTAATATAAACTCAATGACTTGATGTGATTTTATTTTTTACGTTGCATCAGATAAGTTCAAAACAATGCATGTCAGGTAAAAATGAAAGCCATATCGCCCAGTCTGCTACCCATTCACTAGAGCGGTATTTCCGTGCAGATTCAGAACTGCTGACCCGTTTGGTTAAGTGAACAAAGTCAGCCTGGATTCAATAAAAGGTATGAGTGATTGTCTGAGAATTGTAAACATATCATTCATATGCAATTTATAACAACTTTGTCGGGAAACCCCCTTTTGAGATTCCCATGTACTCATCTGACCTTTCTGGTTCTCCTTAACTACTGGAAAGTTTTACAAAATGATGGTAAAATTGTGAAAATCATAAAAGTAACAATAAATATTTACTCATGACAACTCAAAATGCTACATCCATTTTATGTGAATAAGCAATGAATGGGAATGTCATTTTTACAGTTTCATCCTTTGGTAAACACAAATGTCTGTACAAAAGGTCATGGTCGTGTGTCTAACAGTTAGAGATATTTCAGTTTGGACCAAAGTGGGGGACCGACATTGTCATCCCTACAGCCCTGCTGCTAGGAAAAATACAACAAAATCTGAAATGGGCAGGATCTGAATATCCTCCAGCACAATTAATAATCCACTGAGAAATGATAAATCCCAACACTGACCTCTATAATTCACATATTCGCAACCACTGAAGATGTTTCACAGCTCATAAAATCAGTCGTCAAAACAAAGTGCAAAACTCATGGCCAAAGTCGTTACTGATGTTGAGTCAGCAACTGGCACTACTTCCAGTCAGCATTGCTGAAACGTACGCGACCGATCCTCTGCAAGATCATGATGATTACCAATACATGACACACACACACACACACACACACACACACACACACACACACATGCATATGTGGAGGAGCACACTCACACAGTCAGTCCAGTCAAATCCAATTCACAGAAACCCCCCTCCCTTTATAACATACTCATGCAGTTTAACTCATGTAGGCTCCTCTCTTCCAGTCCTCTGACAATTTAAATCCCACTTTCAGGTCATTTGGACTGTCAGAAGCAGTATAAAAGTGCTAGTAATGCAGTTTGTCTGTCCCAGCATGGCTGTGGTAACACTGCTGGCTATTTCCTCCTCACCATAAGGTAATCATTAGATGTGAGTGGGAGGTAGGAACTGGCAGCAGGCTATGTATGGGATATCCTCAAAGTTCCAGATCCCTTGCAGGAAAGAAGGGGTCTGTTGTAGCATTTGATACGTATGTGGACACTATGTGGATTTTGCAGATAGAGCAGAAGCCACCGTGGAAGTATCAGCACCTTTCATCCATTCTGCAGGATCTTTGTAAGAACTCCTTTTGTGGCTTTGCGTGGCACTGAGGCAAGAGTAAAACCAACCTAAAATGTTAGCTTCACAAATCCATATGAAATTAGTTAAGCTGGAACAATAACAGTCTGTCAGCAGCGCTTAGTGTTTGCTACGGTATGTAATGTACCTCATTGTGCTTTGTACTGTTACAATCCACACTGCTTAACCGTGCATTAGGTAATTGAGTAAAGGTAGGCTTAGATAGAGCATGGATGAGAGGAGCAAAGCTATGTGATTTGGCTGATTATCATAAGGCACAGAACCCAACCCCACCAGCCCGAGGGCTGCTGCTTTCACCTCCATCTCTGCTAATTAGCCTGAACTGATGGAAGGATGACGCTGGAGAGAGAAAGAGAAGGGAGAATGAGAAAAGAGTTCCTGTGGTTCCCTGTGGCTTCAGACCTCTATAATCAGCATGCCAAGCTCCTGATGTCTAAATCCACAACTCGGACCCAGACAGTCTACGCATACTCTACACACATACGCACACATGTACACAGACACGTGTGCGCAGACACACACAAAGCTAGCTCCTGACACATAAGCTCAGCAGTGATCTCTGTTCATGTGGAGCTTGGCGACAGAGCATGGCCCAAATAAATGCAAGACATACTGTATCTATGCAGTATTACAGTAAGACATCACGTAATGGGTATGTATAATTCATTAGCACTTGAGGTTTCTGAATCCCCCCCCGCCCCAAAAAAAACACTTCTTGGTAGGGCCCGACCAATATTCTCAGTCAATATAGAAAGTTTAAAAATCAGATAAGGATATATTGGCCAATATCCGTTTTTTGATATAATTACAAGAGATGAATACTTTTGATAAGGCTTCCCTACATGCTGATGTTTAATATCAGTCAATAATATCAACCAAATAGATGTATTGAAAATATTTTCTGGTTGAAGCTTCTCAAATGTGAGGATTTGTAGCTTTTCCTTTGTTTAAATATTATAGTAAATTAAACATCTTGGGATCTTGGACTGTTAGACGGCAAAACATTTGATGACATCACATTGGACTTTAGATAACTGTGATGGGCAGTTCTCACTGATATTGTACTGACCAAACCATTCATTAAGAAAATAGGCGGAATATTAATCAATTCTGATCCTATCCACCAACATATGTTTGTCAATGGTGATTCAATACACATTTGAATCACATTTCTGCTTTCGCTCATCATTGTATGAAGATCTTAATGTGAAAAAAAAATTTAAATTGAAAGGCTGAAAGATGAATTTTACATAATAGAGGAAATTGTTGGATTGTTGGAAAACATTACAGTAAACTTGTTACTAGAATTTAAATCTCTGTAAAAGAATGAGTTATGTAAAGTAATGCTATTCGCTATACTACAAAAATCACAAAAACGCAAGTAACAGTGATGATCTCATTATGATCAGCCCATGCTTTACTAATGACATCTGCTTGTAACATCAGGTGTTTCTTTAATGAACATGCGGCAAAATCATTCATGACTGGCTGGCTGCTTATCATGATAAGCAGCAGTGACATGGCCTGTTTTCATCCTTATGTTATTCACAGGGGGAGGGGCTTTGTTAAGCTGAAACTTCATCACCGACCATCTCTATTTATAGCCAAACTGACACAGTGGCAGATGATGTCATGCTTGCATTTGTGTGTGCATGTGCAGGGTATATAGGACTATTCAGCGGGAGAGAGGTCTCCTTCATGTACGCATGCATTGTTGAAGCATGGGTAAGCATTTCAGAGCCCAAAGCTAAGTTTAATCGGATAGGAGTTATAGCTGTGAAGAGAGATAAACTGAGAGATAAAACAATGAGAGACAGAGCAAAACCCATGTGTCACTTCCTGTAGTGGGAGGGAAAGGATTAAACTAATAGCTGAGGAAAGTTTATCTAAGGGGAAAAAAGTTCAGTCCTTTTCGATGACAGAAACTTTTGTTAATAACCGGTATCTAAGCAGCCCTTAGGGGCTGAGACGGTGAGCTTTTGTACTTGGCACTCACGAAAGAAAATTGATAAAAGTAGTCTAATACTCATGGAGGCTTTCAAGCTGAGGTTTTAATGTGATAAGGGTTTTATGAACCAGAGAGCTTGGCAGCTTGACTCTTAGGTAGTGAATTAAACAGACGCTCACCAATGAATAGCAGAGTAATAAAGACAGCTTTGTTATCACAGGGAGAAGTAGTGAATGTGGTGGCAATCCAGGCCAATATATGACTCAGACTGAAGGGAATCTGGCTCAGCTGTCACTGAAGACCCATTGTTGAAGAGAAATAAAGAGCTGTATTGACTCCCCTCATCTGGTGGTTCTCTATTGGACCTATTGGTGCGGTTTAGTGGGAGGATGGATGACATGATGGATGCTGCAGTTTAAAGTGTTATGGCATTTTAGAGAAAGAAAGAAATCAGTTAGAACCAAGGGTATAGTCAGTCGCCCAAAAATCATCCGGGCTTGATTTGATAGTGCATCAGTGACTGTGCTGATCTGTGACCATTTTGACTTCAGTCTCACGTTGTTGTATGTTTAATAGTGATGGGACTTGAGTTGTGGCCCGTAGATTAGTATTTCTATTCTTATGACCTGCATTAGCTACAAGAAATGAATCTGTTACACATTTAGTAAACTGATAGAAACTAATTGATTCAACAGTTTTAAAAATTAATTAAAGGTTTAAATAATTTATCAAGCAGAAGTGCCAAACATTGGCAAGTCACCTTGGGCTATGATGGCTAAGTTATGATGGACATTTAACACTTTTTTTTAGATCATACAAACATTAAAAAATATGATCAATACATCCATTACTAAGGAAAATAAAACATTACAACCCTACATGGATTAAATCACCATGAACATTTCTTGATTTCTTGAGATATTAACACAGTATGGTGGAGTTGCAAAAAAAAAAGGTTTTATCCAACAAACCATGTTCCGCTGTCTTGTAAATTCTTCAAATGTACTTTATATAAATTACACCTTCAACAAATTGTATTGTCAAACCTGCACCTTATTCATTTGGAATCATATTTATGACCACTTGATGAAGTCCAATATTCACTCTTTTAGCTCTGTTTTTGGTCTCCACCAGCTCCTGAAGGAAATATCCGTCTCTTTAGCTGCTAAATGCTCCACTATGTTCACCAGCTAGTCACTAACTGTCTGTGCTGCATGGTGCTGAGCAGGTTGTGTACAGTAAGATTGTAGCGCTTTTTCACTGAAAATGGCTGCCTGCTGTGTCCCAAAACAGCACAATGAGAGCGGTGAGTTTGAAGCAAAATAGTGAAGTTGTGGACTAGACCGCTAAACAATAAGCAGAGACTTTCTATACAGCTCCATAAAGCTGAGGGGTATTGAAGAATAAGGTGATGATTCTTCAACAAGCAATCCCTTTCACAATGTCACATTGTTTTCCCATTGTCATGTGATATGTTGCTACTGTAGAAATATTGATTATAGCAGCTTTAAGTTTAAATTTGCTTAGATATATTCTTTTGGATACTATTCTGTAAAAACAATGCCATGCTATATAATCATGTCATCATGATGCTATATCACTGAAATTCACTAAATGATAGTACTGAAGCATCTCCAAATCTTAATTGAAATATTGACATTTGTGATTGGTTCCAGATAGGGCTTGCGTTAGAAAAGTGGCCTATTCTCAGAAGTACATCCCCAGTCAAATATGCCCTAACAAAATTCAAAGTCAAATCATGTAGTGCGTGGGCCAAAGTCTCACATGTCACCGACTACATCTAATCCAGCAGACTAAATCCTGCCCCCCCCTCCCATTAGTGAGATGTTGAGTCATTGTAATAATTAGTAATTTCCTAGCAGAGATGAGAATGTTTCTTCCAGTCATCCAGCATTGTGATAGTCAATGTATTTGAAGTCTATAGTTCTAACATGACAACCAATTCCCAACATCAAGAACGCTTCCCTGAGTTGCTACAAAAATCTTCTATCAAATCAAATCCAACAAATTCACATAACCAGCCCCCAGCAAATGTCCACCACAAAGGAGTCTTTTCAAGCTGAGGACGAGCCTGCTTTCAAAAATGACCCAACCATGAGAATATATAGCACAGCTGATTGGGATCTCTCATGCGTAGGAAGATAGATAGAAAAAAGGGGGGGAGGAAAGAAAAAAAACTGTGAATTTACTCCACTGGGTCTCCCTGTTTATTCAGGGTCACATTACTTGAAAATACAGAACAACATGGGCACATCCAGTTCATTAAGCCCAACAAGCTCCTGGTCTCACAGGACTTATATCATGAATGGGAGCCAACATATTTTTGTTGGTGATCTAAGAGACAGCACAATGCTCCCAGAGTCAATTAAGCATGAGTGACTGTAGAAAGAATAGATCTAACGCACTCTTCCCAAAAAGAAGAAAAATATGGGGTATTTCTAAAAACAGAGCTTTGAAGTTATAATTGCATGTAATATTTGGACAATGTTATTGAGATATTGTATTGCTTTTATTGTGCAAGAATAATAGAGATGATAGGACTTGTTAACATGTTTACAACAACACAAGCTGATTTGCGGATTTGGTATGAAAGGGTTTTTTCAAACCAAGGTTAATAGTCTGTGCTGACCATTTTAGTCAATAAAACACTGACACCTTAAAACACACACGTTTGCATGGGTGCCTGACCATGCAGGGCTCTATATGTGAAAACTAGGACTTTAAACTTTATCCTGAACCTGACTGGGAGTCAATATAATATGACAGGTTGTAATGTGACTTGTCCTGCTAGACCTGGTCAGCAGCCTTGCAGCAGCATTGTGGACTATTTGTAGACGGCCCAGGGATGACTTGCTGAGGCAGCTGAAGAGGTAGTCTAACCGGGATGAAATTACTGCATGAATGATCATCTCTAGTTCTGGTTTTGACACAACAGGTTTGAGTCTGGAAATGTTTCTTAAATGTAAGAAACATGTACGGGTCAAAGATTTGATGTTGATCAAAGTACACACATTGGTCAAACATATACACTAAGATTCCTGAGGTTTGACTGTACAGGTGATGAAAGTGACCCAATACGCTGAGCGATCATGGGAGCTCTGCTGTCAGATGAAACAACAAGGGCCTCAATCTTGTCTGTGTTTGAGCAGATGATAGCTGCTCTAGATTGCACCTCTGCACAACTTCAAACATCTGCTTTCTCCAGAATTGTCACACTCTTAAGACACCCCACTCAAACTGGAACTTTTGTTTGGGACACAAAGACAGATATGTAGAAGGCGGAATACTTAGTAGGCTACACATTCTCACTCCCGACTCGTCACATATTGACTCTTGGTCAAGGCCCTTTGGCGTCGCTTTTCAACGCCCTGGGTAGGCCTACCCCCTTTGCCCTTTTAGGGGTCCGTGGTCGAGTTAGCAACGTTTAGCAACAATAAATATGCAACGTCCGGTTAGATTTTCAAAATAAAACGATAGCGTTTCCAATAGCGTGGATAGAGCGTTTGACCCTCTATCCACCACAACCACCTCCTTAGTCAGTCTTTTCCTTCTTATACAGTCTATGGTCTTTTCTTTTAATATTATATAGGCTACCTACCTTTACCATCAAAAACCGACGCTACAGGTCTTCCCCCACTACGTTGAACTATGATGCTAAAGGGATCCCCAGTGCGTTACAAACTGAGGAGGATGGCTCTTGACCATGCCTCCATGTGTGACGAGTCAGGGAGTGAGAACGGGTTGGCTAATTGGGTTCTCTCTCCGTTCAGCCATGAAATGCTCCAGCCTGACAGATAATTTGACACCTTAAGGTCAAGATGCTGCATGAAGAAACTGCTGCAGCTTCTATGAGCTTTGACCTGAGGAGGAGAGAGCGTGGCTGCTCAGTCGTTTGTTCTTGCCTGGAGAAAGATCAGAAAACTGGACAGCCTAATGACAAAAATGAATGAAGGCATCAGAATACTCAACATTATTCAGTAAACAATGTGGTCTTTCAAGCCTCCTGGACTGTCTAGTAGGCTACTTCTGGACTTCTATTGGTTTCTTGGGGGAAAATCACTGACACAACACCTGAAAACTATTTTCATCGATCACATGCCTAAAGTGACAAGACCACTGTTGATGCCCACTGCCAGCCTCCTCGGCAGTCTGAACATTCTAAGCAACCAATCCACCAACGCTGTAAACTACAGCAAATAGTTTGGGGATGTTTGTACGGTAGTGCTTTATCAGTTCAGGTGAAGCGGTGAGGATCTCCAGAGACAGAAACTGACAGTTAGTGATAAGACTCCTAAAACAGGCCAGTGCCTCACCTCTAAGTATGACCTTTCCTGCATTTCGATTCCCTAAATGTCCAAGCACTAATTCCTTAAGACACCAGACTGCTGCTGTGTTTGTGATATTTGCTATGCTCAAGTTTGGTAAGACTGCAGAAATCAAATGTGGACCACGTGTAACATAATAGCACAGATGTGGAATTCAAAACAGAGACTTGAGATGTGAAACTTAAAGGGTAAATTACTATTTTTGGCTAGTGGCTAGGACAGGAGTGATATAGTGACTGGTCAAACAAAAGGGATCTTACTCTTTAAAATAAGATCTATCTCTGTAGGAATCCTTTCCACAATGTTGTCAGACACGGATAATAAAAATCTGAGCACGTATCGACCCACCTAGAATGTAAAAAACACACTGTTAGCACAAATTCGAAAAGAAAATGTTTAAATGTCATTTTTTTGGTAAACATTCAACAAAACAACAAAACTTGCTATTTCCTTTCAATTTGCTTGTACAGATTTGACCAGGACATTCCTCCAATGACTTAAAAACAGATGTGAATATTAGCTTAGTCTTTCAGGGCATGAATGAACATGACGTGTTCTTCTTCAAACTCCATGTTGAATATGTGTCCCGTTTTCAACACAAGCCTCAGTAGCATCAACTTGTGCCACATTTCTGTGTCTGTTTGATCCAGAGCACTTTATTTTTCTCCCCAGAGCCCATCCTGTGTTCCTAAATGTCGAGAGAGGGGGAATGCACAGATGGGGTCTGAGCAAAGCCAGACATGCGTTGTATAACGCACACACACTCAAGCACACACTATATTGTGTCATGCATGTAGAACACAGAAGCACGCTTACAACAATACGCAAACGCATGTACATGACATATGAGTGAAGCAAACATCTAAAATGTTTGTTAAAGCCAAACACACACACAAACACACATGCAGCACTTTGAGACCATGAAGAGAGCGCAGCATGAAGGGCTGGCCCCTTCAGGCTGCTCCATAAAGAAGGTCAGGCTGAGAAGGACAGATGATGATGCACATCAGACTTTAATAGCCAGGGGACCTCGAGCTGCTCCCCTGGGTGCTGTACACTCAGCCGCAAAATAAACTGGCCGAGAACAACAGAGAGGATGAAGACCAAGTGAATGAGTTTGGTAAGTTGGAAAGGAATAAAAAGACAACTCAAGATAAAGAGAAATAAAGTTTAAACAGAACATTCGGCAGTGCTGTTGTTTTACACAGCAAGAGTCTTCTGATGGATAACTGAAAATAGATTGTGTGGCTACAGTTAAACTTCATCAAATTCATCTAAACTATTCATTGATTTCATAAATAGTAGGTCCTATCCATTCATATACAGCTTGTGGTATTACAAAACAAAAGCACTTTTATATCACTGCATTAGAGATCACACTTGAGCTTGTGCCAAAAGTAGGTCACATTTTCTATGCAAAAAAAAACCAACATACATACATGCAAATTTTTGATCATGAAGTTTAAGTGATACAGTATCACCATATTAAGTGTACTCTAGCATACTTTTTAAAAACATCTGTACCTGTATTGGCGGTCTTTTTCATGCTCTGGGTTTGCAGCAGGTCCACTTCTCTCAGCCGTCAGTAAAAGCAGCGCTATGGTCCTCTGAGGAATCCTGTCTGACTTTCCAAAAACGTCGTCCAAAAACTGCAGTCGACTTTTGTTGTTTCAGTTTCTCCGCACTTTTAGCGCAGCTCGCTCCCAGTGCGTGCTGTCACTGTATGACTGCAGGCAGCGCAGATGATCCGCTGAGCTCGATGATGTGCACTTAAGTGGGATGCTAAGAGCCTCGAGACCGCACGACTATGGTAAAAAAAGAAAAAGTGAGCGTGGGGGGGCTGCGGCGGGGTTCCACTGACGCGCCTTTACGCACGGATCCGAATCGCTATTCTGTGATGGGCTCTTTACTCAAAGAAATATAATTACTATTAAAAATAATAATTGTTCTGTCAGGCAATAAAGAAATTCTGCCTTGAAATAAAATGGATGTGATGGAGAATCAGAAGAACAAAATTTCAGTTCATGTCAAACCGTCATCTTTTCTCTGGGAAGCTCAATTCTTCTGACTTTTGCAAATCAATCTAGGATAATACATTTTAAATAACTATGGTATATATACTATACTATATTTATGTGTAAATATGAGGTCGTGAGCTTCCGACGGTGCTTAATTGACTGATGTGTGGGACTGAAGCACCGAAGAATGATGGAAACATGATGCTCAATTCCTGACACAGCTAAACAGACAGCATCTGTTAGGCCTATACTGTGTATGTTAATGCTACGGCAACTTTATCATCTCCTTTCAGGGCCGGCCCGTGGCATAGGGGACACATGTCTAGAGCGCAAACTGTCAGGGGGCGCCGCAAGAGAAGGTTTTCGACTCGGCGCAATTCAACTCAGCTGCTGCGAAACTGGCGTAAGCCGTGATAGTAATTAAGTGCACCTCGCGCTGTAGCCTAATAGTCCAGACAGTTGTAATGAGTCTGTCATTGTGTAGAGTTTTGCAATATAAACATCTAAAACCCGAGGTGCAGCCTTGCTCTTGTGTTTGGGACTGCACTTTACTGTATCCAGTTGTTTTCGGTTTCTTTCTTTCTTTATTGTTTATTTGTCAGGGGTAATGCAAAAGAGACACATTGTAACAGGTTACAGTAACTTGAACAGATGTGTTGCATATAAGGTTTCTGAAGCTAATTTGCCATCCCTTTCCCTGGTTAGGTTACATAAATCACCATTACCAGGATAACAGAAACAAACAACAACAACAATAAACAAACAACAAAAACACACCAGTCGGGAGAAATAAATAGATATAAATAAATAGTCACATTATATACATATATCTGTGTGTGTGTGTGTGTGTGTGTTTGTGTGTGCGTGTCTATATCTCTATATCCCTATGGACATGTCCATTTATAAGTGCCTCTGCACAAGGGCATGATCAGTAATCACAGATTTGGTTTTGTTTCAGCCAGTGTTTCACCTTTTCATTAAATGTTTTCAGATTGGTTTGTGTTTTTATTTCTGTTGGTAGGGCATTCCAAAAATGTATCCCTTTTACAGAGAAGGATGACTGACCCAAAGTGGTTTTGCGCTGTGCCACCAAATTGCCATTTGCTGATCCCCTAAAAACTAATTCAGGGGACCTTTAGTCATTACTTAAATATATATATTGTTGTGAAATAAAAAATCAAGTTCTGAGATACTGTTAGACTTTTTACTTGTGATTGTTATTTTATTGAGCTTGGATGACACACAAATTATGCCCATTGAGTCAATATACTATCATGACTTGTCAGAGTTTAACATTTTCAGTTAATCAAAAACGTTAAATACAATTTGTTGACGTTTAAACGGCCCACAGTTTCCCTCTCTTGCATGTGCAGGCATTTTCAAGGTAGACAAGTGACCATAGGGCCACAGCTGAAACTCACTGAAGCGTAATGTGTTGAATGGTAAGTAATTTTATGCTTAATTACACATATTTGCATTCACTCAGGATTCTATTGGTAATAGCCTACTGTAACCGAATACCGAAAGTCCTTACTCTGAAATTTGAGCAGTGTTGATAGTACAGTCTGTGTGCCGAGGTAAAGTTAGCTAGTAGCTGTAGCCTGTCATTGATTGAGTAGGCTTAATGCGGGAGTAATAGGTGGCCAGGCAGCCAGGGAAAACGTCTTGGCAAGCTAACTTAATATGGGATTACCCATTAGCCACCTCTCCGGTTAGCATGTAGGCTAGCTACTTGTAGTTTAGCTAGACATGATTAGACTGATTCAGATGAGAAGAAATATTAAAGATAACTCGCTAACACAAAACTTCACGTAAGTTCATGTTATAAATGTGTTTTGCGGCCAAAAAGCTTCTTCACCTAACTTAAAACATTATGTTGGATCAACTAAAATACTTGCATTCATGTTGACAATTATTAAGTTCATGTTACTTAGAAATGCGTTTTATTGTGGCCTAAAAGGTAATTCACCATACTCAAAACATTGCTTTGAATTAATGTAATTCTGCCAGCAGTTTTAGCTTAAAAATTCTAGTGGAAAATGTTAACATTTTTTGGTGACCCAATGTTTTATTTTTTAGAGTGGCGATTCTGTTAGTATTTGTTTTTGGTCACATATGGACAGCAGAGTGAGATTATTCACACATTTAAAAATCCATTTGATAAAAACAAACTTAACTATCATAACTAAGCAAATTATACTTTTTCAGTATTATACAGTGATGCCATTTCATTTGGTTTTGGATATTCTGCATTGATTTTTACACACTGCTTTCTTGATTCGAGATGGGATGCAAACCAGCCAGTTGCTTGCTCAGAAGTTAAAAGTACTTAGTTTGTTCAAAAGCACTTCATGGTTCACAGTATCAAAGGCCTGTTTAAGATCTATAAACACTGCTCTGACTACATTACCCTTTTCTAATGAGGACTTGATTTTTTCAATGAGGTAGCAGTTGGCCATTTCAGTTGAATACCCTGTTCTATAACCAAATTGTTTAGGAGGTTTCAAGGTGGTCAACCAGCTGTTCTGCAACAATTTTTTCCAGAATCTTTGAGAGAACTGGTAGGATAGAGACTGGTCTATAATTGCCTACTCCGCAGGGATTTTATTAAATTAGAAAAGTTGATCTAGGAGGAACATAGGCTATTTAAAAGCAATAGCTACAGAATGCCTGAAAACCTTACTGCATTATATTATCATTTATATTATTCATTTTTTGAAGATTTTGAATTGTCACCTGCTGCCTGAAATTTGTGTTTCTCTTTACACAAATTAAAGACTTTTCCACCATAAATTGAGGTAGAAAAAGCAGAAATTGGTCTTCAATGCTTAAAATTTTCTGGGGGAGGACCCCCAGACCCTCTTCTTCATTTATGTCCCCTCCATCATTGAAACTAAACCAGTGCTCTTTCATTTGAAGAAATCTACCCCATAATGCAAGAAAAAAGTCTCTGGATTGACACACAGTTTTTGGAGGAACACATATAGGTTTGGTCTCACTATTTAGGCTATGATGTTGAGGTTGACAAGTGTGCTGATCACACTTCAATTCATTATTTCCCATGATTACTGACTTGGCTGTTCATGTATACATGCTAAAATTGTGAGATTGGCTGCTGGACGTTTAAAACAATTCCTGTGGATATTAGAGTGATGACCCCAACCCCTGAGGTGGACTTTTTAGGGTTGGACATGGGGGGGCGCTAATTTAAAATCTAGGGCTCCAACATTGTCAGGGCCAGCCCTGTCACCTTTCATATACTTTTAGAATACAACCCCCAGAGTCATATTCTGCTCAAATACGGAAACGCTAATGGGATGTAGATATGCTAATGCTCTCTACTGCTGACAGATGGTACTCCCTGGGCAAGCTCTTTTAACAACAAATATACCACATAAATACGTTTAGGTTGAAGCCTTCATGGAGTGCCCTGCATCAGATTTCACTAACCAGCTCTCTTGGCTCATATGGTTACCCTGATAATTGACATGTTTTCCTCTCGTACACTCCTGACCTTATTCCTGTCCCTCATGTTTCACGATGACCACAACTGATACGTTGATGCAAACTTCAAACGACTGTTCAATGCTGTTCTCTTCTGGTCAAAAGTGAGACTTCCAACACTTCAGTGGAAGAGGAAGCAGAGGGGGCGACGTTATGAGAACATTCAGACCATTTCACTTGTTACAGCAGGAAAAGCACAAGTGGAACTAAAAGCACTAATGATGGTCCGGTTCCGTCTACAGTAAGTCTCCCAGTCAGCCCTGCCAAAGAGCCAGCGAGCATATTAGCAGGGACCTGGAACATCTAAATACACAGTGTCTTTAAGTAGTGTTATTAGTGATACCTGTGTGTTTCTGCTGTGAAAAAGGTCTAAATTACTGCGGACAAATATCTGTTCCTCAGTTTTTAAAATCTTTTAATGTTAAGACTTTATGTTAAAAAAAAAATATTTAAATTTCAGAACAGGACAGAACAAATTAGAGAAACAGTAGAAATGCTGAGACTAGCAACAAACATAGTTAGTCTCTTTAGTTTCAGTGGAGCAAGGATGGTATGATATATATTGCATTATACATCTACAAGGCCCACTTAAACAGTGGGCAGGATGCCCTGGACGGTTCAGTGGGACTGATTGTGTCAAAATAGTAGCCTACTTGTTGCAAGTGGAACATCTCAAAAGCAGACTCAAAAGGATGCAAATCAGGATGTAACATCCTTTGCTGCCACCGCCTGGTATAAAGGGATAGCTCATCTCTTTAACATCTTAAAAATAAGTTTCAAAAGGCAAAAAAACAACTGATGAGGACGACTGAACTGTCTACATGTCACACTTGACTACTTTAGAAAACTTAGCATTTCAAAAGAGGGTCAGTTATGTTAAGGTTTTTCTAACTGTCATGACCGGCTCATGACAAATAGGGGAGAGACAAAGCTAGAGTGCAAGACTTTTATATATAAATGAACATCTGTTACACAACAGTAATGATTGGTTTGCCAGAGCTGAACGGGAAGCAACAGTTGCGACAGCAGCAACTCAGCATGTTAGAGCCAATGCATGTGTCAACAGTTTTGTGTGTTTACTTCCACTGTCAGAAGGGGGAGAGAAAACTGCAGGTTTAAATGAACTTATTTACAAAACATTAATTAAATTGCACAAAAGATGAGATGTGGATGGCATTATAGCCATTGGTGTAAGTGAGTGGGCAGTATGGTGTTTTGGTGGCCAAAAGGCTAAAAGAACCTAACAGCAGTAAGATAGTCACTCCATGAAGACTAAAGTGGCAGCGGCAGCTTATATTGACTGCGAGTATAAGGCCCAGGTGCTCCCAGTCAGCCCAAGTGCCATCAACACAAACCTGCAAGAGAGGTACATTAGGTATGTTTGACTAATTAAAGACACTCTCAGCAATTCCACAAGTGTTAGTTCAACAAATCCATTTTAAGACTGATTTAAGGCAGACTGGCGGTCAGTGGTGTCTGAGGGGTAGGGGCAGAAAAAAATAAAAAGGGCCCAAGCTGCATGTAATGGAGCGATTGCCAGTGGTCAAAAAGCAGAGGCAGGCAAAACAAGCACCAGGTTGATAAAGTTAAGGCAACTGGCAGCATAGACAATAGGTCAGGGAGTGAGTGTTAAATATCCTCACGTATAGTGAGGCTAAAGTCTGTTAAACTTGTACCTCATCATCAGCTTCAGTGTATAGATGTTTAGAAGCTGTTAAAATGTGTGGCTGCATGCATGTGTATTATCAGGCACATGTAGAAGTACAACGCAGTCCTTTTAGAAAGTCTGACACTTCTTTTTAATCTCACTTTAATCTTATAGCTTTTTCTTAAGTGACGTTTTCGTGTTTAGGGCGGCACGGTGGTGCGGTGGTTAGCACTGTTTCCTCAAAGCAAGAAGGTTGTGGGTTCAAACCCTGGTTGCCCCAGCCTTTCTGTGTGGAGTTTGCATTTTCTCCTTTGCAGGTACTCCGGCTTCCTCCCACCATCCAAAGACATGCAGTCTAGGTTAATTGGCGACCCTAAATTGTCCGTGGCGTGAGTGATTGTTCGTCTATGCGTGGCCCTGCGATGGACTGGCGACCTGTCCAGGGTGTACCCCACCTTGCGCCCGATGTCAGCTGGGATGGGGCTCCAGCCCCCCCGCGACCCTGTATGCAGGATAAGCGGTTGACGATGGATGGATGTTTTCTTGTTGGATGTTATTTACTTTTATTATTTTGTTTTATTGTACAGCACGTTGTTTTGATATAAATAAAAAGTTATTATGTTGCAACTCAGCTTACTTTTATACTACTAAACTATGTTCATTATTATTATGAAGGTGTCTGCCAAAGTTTGTGTCTGTCATGCCTGTGGTTTAGTTTTGCACGCACATCCTACTCTGACAATCACGTGTCTTCTCAAAGTCAAAAACAAAATAAAACAAAATAAGTAACAATGTACGACACAAACACTTTCCTGTGTGTTAACACGGGGTTCAAGTATGATTATTTTGTGTTTACAAAATAAAGACGGACATAGTTCATCTGTTTTACTTTTATTGAATGTCCTACAAACCCGTATGTGTGCTCCAATACAACAGCAGAACTTGTGAAATCATTTAAGACAACGCTTTACAAATATCAGTATGATGTTTTCATTCTACAGCACAAATGTTGCTTCATTGTCTGGTTAACCAGACAATGCTTTGCTTTTGCAACATTTTTGCAAAAAAAATTAAAAAAAAGATAATTATTTGTATTAGATTTGTATTAACTTATTATGTGAGAACTCTACATTTAGAAATGCAAGACACCCATACAAACATCCTTTTTTCATACCTGTCCCAAACAACTTTCAGAAAATATCTGCACCAGACCACACACTATTTTAGTAAGATGAGATCCTAAATTGTTGTAAAAGTATCATTACAATACATTTTGTGTCATGTCTGTTAATTAACATCACTAAAAAAAGTTCAGTCAAGCAACTAACAGTCAAAAGAGTAAACCAGCTCTCAAGAGGACGATGGCCACCGAGCCAAGGGGGGCTATGGCAGTGACGGCTCTGAAGCTGCCAGAGGGTGGAAGGTATGCATAACTTCATACATATTATCATTGGTGACCTGTGGGACCCTTGTTGTTTTTCTCCTGCTAGTCCTTTGTTTAACCTGTTGGTAGTGAAATAGCACAGTAGAGATTGTCTGCACTGTAGTAAGGTAAGTACAGATATCAAATTACATTACTTATGTTATAAGACCATTTTAAGGTTTAAAGAAATAGAAAACTGAATTTTAGGACAAATGTTGACAGAGCATTCATTGGTTTGCTATGCAATCAGCATGTGAACTGAATATCTCAAGGGGGTAAACCTTGTGTTTACAGCAACTATGTGGTTTGGTGGGATGACTGATAATGTAGCTACTTGAATATTTTAGTTCAGGCACAAAGTGGTGTGTAGATAGGTCTGAACTCACCCTCGGGACAATTATCAGGATGAAGATCGTGTTTACCAGTGTGCTGATGGCAAAGGTAGCAATGATGATTAACCCCAGAGGTAGAGTTTTCTCACTGGATGGGATACAAGGCATTTCTACTGATCTGAAGAATGGTGCCACTTCTGTGTGGAATGACAAAAAGGCAACACCAAATAAAATGTACCGTCTCCACGCAAATGTGATGGCATTTGTAGAAAAAAAATCTAACTATTTTTTGTATTTCTTGTAAATTTCCAAAATGACTCAAATTCTCAACAGACCGGAGGGAGAGGTTCTCTAAAACTAAAAGAAGGTAGATATTCTATTTTGTCTTCTAGACATACAAATTTAAAGAAAAGAAAACATAGGCACTGTGGTCAACAATATCCAAATGTAAAGTATCACAAGTAAATCTCCCTTTTAACAGGTAGAAACCTTGAGCAGAAACTAGACTCAAGAGGAGCTGATATCAATAAAAGTAATTGTTGCAATGATAATAATAGGACTAATAATAGTAATTGTAGCAGCACGTTGAGCAAGAACACTGGGGCATAACAAAGGGCTCACTGAGCGAGCCTTGAACCACCCCTTAGTTAACTATAGGCTTTATAGCATAATAAGGTACTATGAGCTCTTTATGATATGATGGTCCCTGACCTTAAGGGCTTTGTAGGTGAGGAGAAGGATTTTATATTCTATTCTGGATTTTACAGGGAGCCTAAATCCTGACTTGAAACCCTCAAATAATCTATTGTTATTGTTGAACGTCATAAAACTGACACAATCAAGAGTGGGCTTAATTACAGCGACTTTAAAGGACTGTGGTACATAACCTGTTAGTAAAGACCGAAGTGCTAACTATGAGTAAAACCTCTATAAGCAGCCTAGTTGGGATGGGGACAAGAGACAGGTTGATGGGTTGGATTAAGAAATCACTGAACTTAGTTGGTGAAGATTAATGGGAAAAAGCAGTCTAAAGATATATCAGTTTATACAGCCCTTTCTAAGGTTCCTGAGTTTGAAGATAAATCGGTACTGGTTGAGGGCACGAGGCGATGAATTTTTGTCTCCAATAATTTCAATTTTATCATTAAAGAAACTCATGATGTGGTTACTACTGAAAACTATAGGAATACATTGTTCAATAGAGCTGTGACTCCGTCTGCCTGGCTACAGTGCTGAAAAGAAACCTGGGGTTGTTTTTATTTGCCTTTTTTAGTGATGAGGAGTAGGCTTCTCTGGCATTATGGAGGGCCTTCGTATATGTTTTAAGAATATCTTGCCAGATAAAATTAGATTCTTTCAGATTACATTGACATGTAAGAAGGATTTTAATATTTGATGTATCATATTTCATATCTGGTTGAGGTGGACCCCCCTTTTTTCTATACTGTTAAAAATGTTATAAATTCCCAATGTAAAATTTTAATCTGCAAGTATCTGGTAACTATAGCCATAAAACTGATGTGGTGGAGTAAATTAGGTGTTTCCTCATGACTATGCATGTTAGAAGAAGATTTTAATGGGTAACTAAAAAAACATGCCTACTAAATGTATGCACTGTACCATGCTACCACCACTGTGTTATTGCTCAAGAGAAGACCTTGTGCAGTTTTTGAGAAGAAAAAAGAAAAACACACCTCTTACACAAAGTGTGTAGACATTGCAATGGACAGTTGTGACGTCTTTGTAGACACAGCTGTAGATACCAGAGTCATCCACTGTTAGGTCAGTGATGGTGACCGTGTGGTTCTCCAGAGATCCATTTGTCTGAATTCTGTTTTTGTATCTCTCTCGCGGGGTGATTTTTTCATTTGATCCACTGGAATAATAGTAAAACACCTCTTCCTGCTCCTTAAAATCATGATACAGATACATCCCATACCCTTCACTGATGCTGAGACATCCTGCAGAGAAACACTTCAAGGTGACATTCTCACCAGACTCTCTGCTCAGCACAATGTTCTCTGATATAAGAGAGACATACCATCTGATTAGACGCTCTAAAAACATACCACAAGACACAGCCATCTTCATTATTTAAACACTGACTAGATAACAGTATTTATGGAAGCAGTAACTGAAACTATTTAGCACAATTTAAAAATTGACCATGGTCACATGCAGACTTCAACTACAGTGAATGTTCTAAAATGTTTTAAGGAAAGTAAATGGTCAAACCTGCACTGGCAGAAAAGCAGAACAACGATATGAACCAACAGAGTGGCACCATGATGCAGCACTGACTGCATACTGTGTTTGTTTCAACCCTATATACAGACAATACCACAAACAGTGCTTCCTTTTACTGTGGACTGTGATGTGGGGGGCTGATGTGTGGTTCAAAATCATTTCCTTATGATCTGTAGATATATATACACACACAAGAAACTCGAAAAATTAGCATATCGTGCAAAAGTGCATTTATTTCAGTAATTCAACTTAAAAGGTGAAACTAATATATTATATAGACTCATTACATGCAAAGTGAGATATTTCAAGCCTGTATTTGATATAATTTCGATGATTATGGCTTACAGCTTATGAAAACCCCAAATTCAAAATCTCAGAAAATTAGAATATTGTGAAAATGTATTAATAGAAAGTTAAGTGGAAGGGAAAAGTGTGGAAATAAAAGGTGAACAAGCAGCAGGGATGACTGTAGCCTGGAGAGGATTGTCAGGTAAAGGCCATTCAAATGTGTGGGGGAGCTTCACAAGGAGTGGACTGAGGCTGGAGTTACTGCATCAAGAGCCACCACACACAGACGGGTCCTGGACATGGGCTTCAAATGTCGTATTCCTCTTGTCAAGCCAGTCAGAAGCGTCTTACCTGGGCTAAAGGAAAAAAAGAACTGGTCTGTTTCTCAGTGGTCCAAAGTCCTCTTTTCTGATGAGAGCAAATTTTGCATCTCATTTGGAAACCAAGGTCCCAGAGTCTGGAGGAAGAATGGAGAGGCACACAATCCAAGATGCTTGAAGTCCAGTGTGAAGTTTCCACAGTCTGTGTTGGTTTGGGGAGCCATGTCATCTGCTGGTGTTGGTCCACTGTGCTTTATTAAGTCCAGAGTCAGCGCAGCTGTCTACCAGGACATTTTAGAGCACTTTATGCTTCCTTCAGCAGGCGAGCTTTATGGAGATGCTGACTTCATTTTCCAGCAGGACTTGGCACCTGCCCATACTGCCAAAAGTACCAAAACCTGGTTCAGTGACCATGGGATAACTGTGCTTGATTGGCCAGCAAACTCGCCTGACCTGAACCCCATAGAGAATCTATGGGGCATTGCCAAGAGAAAGATGAAAGACATGAGACCGAACAA
>NC_060153.1:16874443-16876638 GCF_021292245.1 Micropterus dolomieu
AGAACTGGTCTGTTTCTCAGTGGTCCAAAGTCCTCTTTTCTGATGAGAGCAAATTTTGCATCTCATTTGGAAACCAAGGTCCCAGAGTCTGGAGGAAGAATGGAGAGGCACACAATCCAAGATGCTTGAAGTCCAGTGTGAAGTTTCCACAGTCTGTGTTGGTTTGGGGAGCCATGTCATCTGCTGGTGTTGGTCCACTGTGCTTTATTAAGTCCAGAGTCAGCGCAGCTGTCTACCAGGACATTTTAGAGCACTTTATGCTTCCTTCAGCAGGCGAGCTTTATGGAGATGCTGACTTCATTTTCCAGCAGGACTTGGCACCTGCCCATACTGCCAAAAGTACCAAAACCTGGTTCAGTGACCATGGGATAACTGTGCTTGATTGGCCAGCAAACTCGCCTGACCTGAACCCCATAGAGAATCTATGGGGCATTGCCAAGAGAAAGATGAAAGACATGAGACCGAACAAGTCAGAAGAGCTGAAGGCCACTATTGAAGCATCCCGGTCTTCCATAACACCACAGCAGTGCCACCGGCTGATAGCATCAATGCCACGCCGCATTGAGGCAGTAATTCATGCAAAAGGAGCCTAATCAATACTTTTCAGAGGGCTAACATTTCTGTATTTAAAATCCTTTTTTTTTTTTTATTGATTTCATGTAATATTCTAATTTTCTGAGATTTTGAATTTGGGGTTTTCATAAACTGTACGCAATAATCATCGAAATTATATCAAATAAAGGCTTGAAATATCTCACTTTGCATGTAATGAGTCTATATAATATATTAGTTTCACCTTTTTTGGGTTTCACGTGTGTGTGTGTGTGTGTGTGTGTGTGTGTGTGTGTACATATATATATAGCCACATAGATACATTATATAACTATCTTATGATGTTAAAATATTATTTCTAACAGTGTTGCTCCAAATATTTAATATAAACTTATCAACTTGTTTGGTTATATTTTTCGACTGTGGTAGATATATAACATGTCATGGCTGCTAGTTCAACTCCACAATCATCACCTTCATGGAATACAATAGGGGAGAGCAGGGTGATTTGAGTCTGTGGGGAATTTGTGCCACCCCTTGTTTCTCTGCAGCCATAGACAAAATTGGTCATGTGACCACACTGAGGAGTCATCCATTTTACTCACCCTGTTATGGAGAGAGGCACATGGAATAAGTGATGAGCACATTTAAGATCAAAAAACTGTTTTCTGCAATTCAAAGGGATTTTTTTATGTTCAAGGAGTCATGATTCTTGTGTCTGAACAATTACAGACAGGTTTGAGAAAATCCTATGCATGTGTGCTTTAGGAATTTACAATATGAGACTATATTGTTAGCATGACATTACCCTCAAACTGCTGGATGACACGAGTTTGTTAAAATGTGCATGATGTGGTAATTTGAGCCAGATATTTGACTGTAATTTTACATTGTATTCTTATGCATCACTGAAATTATATGACATTATGGATTTTAGACCAGAAAACATCATCACATATGAAACAACTAGGAAATATAGCTGCAATGTTTGACTATCTAAGTGCAATTGAATGTTGGGACCTGGCGTTTGAGTTTGCATGATGAAATGACAGTGATGTCTTCGACCCCATTGTGGCTTAACTTATCCTCTCCCTTGGCTCAACTTACCCCTCATATGGGGCAAGTTGAGCTAAGATTATTGCCAGGGATGCACCACATCCTAAAATATATTTACATAATTTAGTTGGAGATGTAACCTATCTAAATGTGTCACCTTCCCCTTGTAATGGGAAGACTGGAATCTAGAATCTTCTGATCCTGGGTACAATATCTACAATGTTAAATCTGGTTCCCCTTCGAGGGAACTCGAACTGCGTCGGTTACGACACTATGGGAACGCCTCTAGGCGAAGCAGGTCTGAACGTGAATGAAATCACTCCAATCCTATTGGCTTGTTGCTAGAACGGTAAGGTGTGACGGAATAACCGGAGGAGTATAAAGCACACCTGTACACACTCATCATTAGCTTTTTTTTATTCAGCAGGCGCTCTGTATGTTGTTTGAAGAAAGCTCCAGTCCTACAAGCAGTGTGTCTTACCTGAAGAAGAAGTCTACCAGCATGTCCGGCAACCAGATGTACAGAAGGTGTGTTTTTTCTTGCCCTCGGTACATCACGGATGGAGATTCTCATGAGATGTGTGTCT